>NW_028322842.1:22500-27500 GCF_047325235.1 Durio zibethinus | reverse complement strand
GGTGCGGTCGGTTGCCTCGAACACCATCGGCACACGCTGGGCCCTGGTGCGGCAGCTTGCCTCGACCACCATCGGCACACGCTGGGCCCTGGTGCGGCCGGTTGCCTCGAGCACCATCGGCACACGCTCGGCCCTGGTGCGGCAGGTTGCCTCGACCACCATCGGCAGCCTCGACCACCATCGGCACACGCTGGGCCCTGGTGCGGGCGCTTGCCTCGACCACCATCGGCACACGCTCCGCCCTGGTGCGGTCGGTTGCCTCGAGCACCATCGGCACACGCTGGGCCCTGGTGCGGCAGGTTGCCTCGACCACCATCGGCACACGCTGGGCCCTGGTGCGGGCGCTTGCCTCGACCACCATCGGCACACGCTCCGCCCTGGTGCGGTCGGTTGCCTCGAGCACCATCGGCACACGCTGGGCCCTGGTGCGGCAGGTTGCCTCGACCACCATCGGCACACGCTGGGCCCTGGTGCGGGCGCTTGCCTCGACCACCATCGGCACACGCTGGGCCCTGGTGCGGGCGCTTGCCTCGACCACCATCGGCACACGCTGGGCCCTGGTGCGGCAGGTTGCCTCGACCACCATCGGCACACGCTGGGCCCTGGTGCGGGCGCTTGCCTCGAGCACCATCGGCACACGCTGGGCCCTGGTGCGGTCGGTTGCCTCGAGCACCATCGGCACACGCTGGGCCCTGGTGCGGCAGGTTGCCTCGACCATCATCGGCAGCCTCGACCACCATCGGCACACGCTGGGCCCTGGTGCGGGCGGTTGCCTCGACCACCATCGGCACACGCTGGGCCCTGGTGCGGTCGGTTGCCTCGAGCACCATCGGCACACGCTGGGCCCTGGTGCGGCAGGTTGCCTCGAGCACCATCGGCACACGCTGGGCCCTGGTGCGGCAGGTTGCCTCGACCACCATCGGCACACGCTGGGCCCTGGTGCGGGCGGTTGCCTCGACCACCATCGGCACACGCTGGGCCCTGGTGCGGGCGCTTGCCTCGAGCACCATCCGCACACGCTGGGCCCTGGTGCGGCAGGTTGCCTCGAGCACCATCGGCACACGCTGGGCCCTGGTGCGGCAGGTTGCCTCGAGCACCATCGGCACACGCTGGGCCCTGGTGCGGGAGCTTGCCTCGAGCGCCATCGGCACACGCTGGGCCCTGGTGCGGCAGGTTGCCTCGAGCCCCATCGGCACACGCTGGGCCCTGGTGCGGTCGGTTGCCTCGAGCACCATCGGCACACGCTGGGCGCTGGTGCGGGCGCTTGCCTCGACCAGCATCGGCACACGCTGGGCCCTGGTGCGGCAGGTTGCCTCGATCACCATCGGCACACGCTGGGCCCTGGTGCGACAGGTTGCCTCGAGCACCATCGGTACACTATCGGCCCTGGTGCGGGCGGTTGCCTCGACCACCGTCGGCACACGCTGGGCCCTGGTGCGGGCGCTTGCCTCGAGCACCATCGGCACACGCTGGGCCCTGGTGCGGCAGGTTGCCTCGAGCACCATCGGCACACGCTGGGCCCTGGTGCGGGAGCTTGCCTCGAGCGCCATCGGCACACGCTGGGCCCTGGTGCGGCAGGTTGCCTCGAGCACCATCGGCACACGCTGGGCCCTGGTGCGGTCGGTTGCCTCGAGCACCATCGGCACACGCTGGGCCCTGGTGCGGCAGGTTGCCTCGACCACCATCGGCACACGCTGGGCCCTGGTGCGGGCGCTTGCCTCGACCACCATCGGCACACGCTGGGCCCTGGTGCGGGCGCTTGCCTCGACCACCATCGGCACACGCTGGGCCCTGGTGCGGCAGGTTGCCTCGACCACCATCGGCACACGCTGGGCCCTGGTGCGGGCGCTTGCCTCGAGCACCATCGGCACACGCTGGGCCCTGGTGCGGTCGGTTGCCTCGAGCACCATCGGCACACGCTGGGCCCTGGTGCGGCAGGTTGCCTCGACCATCATCGGCAGCCTCGACCACCATCGGCACACGCTGGGCCCTGGTGCGGGCGGTTGCCTCGACCACCATCGGCACACGCTGGGCCCTGGTGCGGTCGGTTGCCTCGAGCACCATCGGCACACGCTGGGCCCTGGTGCGGCAGGTTGCCTCGAGCACCATCGGCACACGCTGGGCCCTGGTGCGGCAGGTTGCCTCGACCACCATCGGCACACGCTGGGCCCTGGTGCGGGCGGTTGCCTCGACCACCATCGGCACACGCTGGGCCCTGGTGCGGGCGCTTGCCTCGAGCACCATCCGCACACGCTGGGCCCTGGTGCGGCAGGTTGCCTCGAGCACCATCGGCACACGCTGGGCCCTGGTGCGGCAGGTTGCCTCGAGCACCATCGGCACACGCTGGGCCCTGGTGCGGGAGCTTGCCTCGAGCGCCATCGGCACACGCTGGGCCCTGGTGCGGCAGGTTGCCTCGAGCACCATCGGCACACGCTGGGCCCTGGTGCGGTCGGTTGCCTCGAGCACCATCGGCACACGCTGGGCGCTGGTGCGGGCGCTTGCCTCGACCAGCATCGGCACACGCTGGGCCCTGGTGCGGCAGGTTGCCTCGATCACCATCGGCACACGCTGGGCCCTGGTGCGACAGGTTGCCTCGAGCACCATCGGCACACTATCGGCCCTGGTGCGGGCGGTTGCCTCGACCACCGTCGGCACACGCTGGGCCCTGGTGCGGGCGCTTGCCTCGAGCACCATCGGCACACGCTGGGCCCTGGTGCGGGCGGTTGCCTCGAGCACCATCGGCACACGCTGGGCCCTGGTGGGTTTAGGCACATCTTCAAATTTCTGCCGTGCCAATGCCATTTTTATGGCTTGTAAATTCATACAATGGTCCCCTAAGCCTTCACGTGAAGTTTCGTTGGAAGATGACTCGTTTTCTATTTTTCATGATTTTTGAAACTTTTTGCGGTTCGGGATTTTTTAAAATTTTTTTATAAGGATTTTTGGCCCCAAATTTTGTAGGCATGATCCTTATATTTTTGTTGGCATGCACAAAAAAATTCAGCTAAAAACTCGAAGTAGAGAAGATTTTGTGACCGTTTGAAAAAAGTGTCCCCATTTCAGACACTTTAACGGCTACTGGCAGCAAACCTGTAAAATCTCAAATGCTCTTTAAGGGGGTGTGAATTCTCAGAGGTTTGATGAGGGATAGGGGGCCAACACAAGGCCAAGTACCAGCACCCATCGCACATCATGTGCGCACACCCCCCCGGCCCCCCTCCCAATCGCCGGAACCCCAATGCCGCCGGTCAGGTTCTCCGGCGGTACTCCGGCGATGCTCCGGCGATGCTGTCCCGAGTGAAAAAAATGCGGCACCAGCACATGCTGGAGCCAAGCATGGGCACCGTGGCTCAAAATCGAACTTCGGCCAAGGCCTCGACCATCAATGGCACATGATGACGCATGGTGATGGCACATGCATCGACCATCATCGGCATAGGCTGCCCTTCGGTACGGGCACTTGCCTCGACCGCCATCGGCACAAGCTGGGCCCTGGTGTGGGTTGTTGCCTCGATCACAATCGGCACATGCTGAGCCTTGGTGCGGGCGGTTGCCTCGAGCACCATCGGCAGACCCTGGGCCCTGGTGCGGCCGGTTGCCCCGATAACCATCGACACACGCTGGGCCCTGGGGCGGGCGCTTGCCCCCAGCACCATCGGCACACGCTGGGCCCTGGTGCGGGCGCTTGCCTCGACCACCATCGGCACACGCTGGGCACTGGTGCGGGCGCTTGCCTCGACCACCATCGGCACACGCTGGGCCCTGGTGCGGGCGCTTGCCCCCAGCACCATCGGCACACGCTGGGCCCTGGTGCGGGCGGTTGCCCCCAGCACCATCGGCACACGCAGGGCCCTGGTGCGGGCGGTTGCCCCGAACACCATCGGCACAAGTCGGCCCTTGGTGCGGGCTCCTGGCTCGACCACCATCGGCACACGCTGGGCCCTGGTGCGGGCGGTTGCCTCGAACACCATCGGCACACGCCGGCCCTTGGTGCGGCCGGTTGCCTCGACCACCATCGGCACACGCTCGGCCTTGGTGAGGGCGCTTGCCTCGACCACCATCGGCACACGCTGGGCCCTGGTGCGGGCGCTTGCCTCGACCACCATCGGCACACGCTCGGCCCTGGTGCGGGCGCTTGCCTCGACCACCATCGGCACACGCTGGGCCCTGGTGCGGGCGGTTGCCTCGACCACCATCGGCACACGCTCGACCTTGGTGAGGGCGCTTGCCTCGACCACCATCGGCACACGTTGGGCCCTGGTGCGGGCGCTTGCCTCGACCACCATCGGCACACGCTCGGCCTTGGTGCGGGCGGTTGCCTCGACCACCATCGGCACACGCTGGGCCCTGGTGCTGGCGGTTGCCTCGACCACCATCGGCACACGCTGGGCCCTGGTGCGGGCGGTTGCCTCGAACACCATCGGCACAAGCCGGCCCTTGGTGCGGGCGGTTGCCTCGACCACCATCGGCACACGCTGGGCCCTGGTGCGGACGGTTGCCTCGAGCACCATGGGCACACGCTGGCCCTTGGTGCGGGCTCTTGCCTCGACCACCATCAGCAGAAGATGGCCCCTACGTCGAACACCATCGATACATGCCGGGCCTTGGTGTGGGCACATGCCTCGAGCTGGTGCGGGCGGTTGCCTCGACCACCATCGGCTCACGTTGGCCCTTGTTGCGGGCACATGCCTCGACCACCATCGGCACCTGCGCACCCTCGGTGTGGGATTTGCTTGTTTGGAAAAAGTGTCCCCGTTTCAGACATTTTAACGTCTACTGGTAGCATATCTGTAAAATCTCTAATGCTCTTTAGGGGGTGGTGGTCCGGCACCCCCTCTCCCCCCCCCCACGGGGGGAGTAGGTGTGCGCGATGGGCCTCCCATTGCGTGCACCCCGGCCAACGTCCCTCGAACGAAATACAGGGCGTGCATGCCTTCCGGCGATTTTTGTCCGGCGACTGGTTGCTCCGGTGACCGGCAGGCGCCCATGGCCTCGATCGG
>NW_028322842.1:10000-12500 GCF_047325235.1 Durio zibethinus | reverse complement strand
CATCGGCACACGCTGGGCCCTGGTGCGGTCGGTTGCCTCGAGCACCATCGGCACACGCTGGGCCCTGGTGCGGCAGGTTGCCTCGACCATCATCGGCAGCCTCGACCACCATCGGCACACGCTGGGCCCTGGTGCGGGCGGTTGCCTCGACCACCATCGGCACACGCTGGGCCCTGGTGCGGTCGGTTGCCTCGAGCACCATCGGCACACGCTGGGCCCTGGTGCGGCAGGTTGCCTCGAGCACCATCGGCACACGCTGGGCCCTGGTGCGGCAGGTTGCCTCGACCACCATCGGCACACGCTGGGCCCTGGTGCGGGCGGTTGCCTCGACCACCATCGGCACACGCTGGGCCCTGGTGCGGGCGCTTGCCTCGAGCACCATCCGCACACGCTGGGCCCTGGTGCGGCAGGTTGCCTCGAGCACCATCGGCACACGCTGGGCCCTGGTGCGGCAGGTTGCCTCGAGCACCATCGGCACACGCTGGGCCCTGGTGCGGGAGCTTGCCTCGAGCGCCATCGGCACACGCTGGGCCCTGGTGCGGCAGGTTGCCTCGAGCCCCATCGGCACACGCTGGGCCCTGGTGCGGTCGGTTGCCTCGAGCACCATCGGCACACGCTGGGCGCTGGTGCGGGCGCTTGCCTCGACCAGCATCGGCACACGCTGGGCCCTGGTGCGGCAGGTTGCCTCGATCACCATCGGCACACGCTGGGCCCTGGTGCGACAGGTTGCCTCGAGCACCATCGGTACACTATCGGCCCTGGTGCGGGCGGTTGCCTCGACCACCGTCGGCACACGCTGGGCCCTGGTGCGGGCGCTTGCCTCGAGCACCATCGGCACACGCTGGGCCCTGGTGCGGCAGGTTGCCTCGAGCACCATCGGCACACGCTGGGCCCTGGTGCGGGAGCTTGCCTCGAGCGCCATCGGCACACGCTGGGCCCTGGTGCGGCAGGTTGCCTCGAGCACCATCGGCACACGCTGGGCCCTGGTGCGGTCGGTTGCCTCGAGCACCATCGGCACACGCTGGGCCCTGGTGCGGCAGGTTGCCTCGACCACCATCGGCACACGCTGGGCCCTGGTGCGGGCGCTTGCCTCGACCACCATCGGCACACGCTGGGCCCTGGTGCGGGCGCTTGCCTCGACCACCATCGGCACACGCTGGGCCCTGGTGCGGCAGGTTGCCTCGACCACCATCGGCACACGCTGGGCCCTGGTGCGGGCGCTTGCCTCGAGCACCATCGGCACACGCTGGGCCCTGGTGCGGTCGGTTGCCTCGAGCACCATCGGCACACGCTGGGCCCTGGTGCGGCAGGTTGCCTCGACCATCATCGGCAGCCTCGACCACCATCGGCACACGCTGGGCCCTGGTGCGGGCGGTTGCCTCGACCACCATCGGCACACGCTGGGCCCTGGTGCGGTCGGTTGCCTCGAGCACCATCGGCACACGCTGGGCCCTGGTGCGGCAGGTTGCCTCGAGCACCATCGGCACACGCTGGGCCCTGGTGCGGCAGGTTGCCTCGACCACCATCGGCACACGCTGGGCCCTGGTGCGGGCGGTTGCCTCGACCACCATCGGCACACGCTGGGCCCTGGTGCGGGCGCTTGCCTCGAGCACCATCCGCACACGCTGGGCCCTGGTGCGGCAGGTTGCCTCGAGCACCATCGGCACACGCTGGGCCCTGGTGCGGCAGGTTGCCTCGAGCACCATCGGCACACGCTGGGCCCTGGTGCGGGAGCTTGCCTCGAGCGCCATCGGCACACGCTGGGCCCTGGTGCGGCAGGTTGCCTCGAGCACCATCGGCACACGCTGGGCCCTGGTGCGGTCGGTTGCCTCGAGCACCATCGGCACACGCTGGGCGCTGGTGCGGGCGCTTGCCTCGACCAGCATCGGCACACGCTGGGCCCTGGTGCGGCAGGTTGCCTCGATCACCATCGGCACACGCTGGGCCCTGGTGCGACAGGTTGCCTCGAGCACCATCGGCACACTATCGGCCCTGGTGCGGGCGGTTGCCTCGACCACCGTCGGCACACGCTGGGCCCTGGTGCGGGCGCTTGCCTCGAGCACCATCGGCACACGCTGGGCCCTGGTGCGGGCGGTTGCCTCGAGCACCATCGGCACACGCTGGGCCCTGGTGGGTTTAGGCACATCTTCAAATTTCTGCCGTGCCAATGCCATTTTTATGGCTTGTAAATTCATACAATGGTCCCCTAAGCCTTCACGTGAAGTTTCGTTGGAAGATGACTCGTTTTCTATTTTTCATGATTTTTGAAACTTTTTGCGGTTCGGGATTTTTTAAAATTTTTTTATAAGGATTTTTGGCCCCAAATTTTGTAGGCATGATCCTTATATTTTTGTTGGCATGCACAAAAAAATTCAGCTAAAAACTCGAAGTAGAGAAGATTTTGTGACCGTTTGAAAAAAGTGTCCCCATTTCAGACACTTTAACGGCTACTGGTAGCAAACCTGTAAAATCTCAAATGCTCTTTAAGGGGGTGTGAATT
>NW_028322841.1:0-42939 GCF_047325235.1 Durio zibethinus | reverse complement strand
GATTTAATTTATTTATATTTAATATTTATTTATATTTAATATAGATTTAATATATATTTAATTTATTTATATTTAGTTTAGAATTATAAATAGAGTCTAATAATTAGATAATTATAGTGAAAATATTTTTATGCATTTATATATAATTTATATTTATATATAATTTATATATATATTATCATTATATAAATGATACGTTATAAGTCTAAATAATTAGAATGAAACTTTGTTTTTTAGACTAACTAATTCGAATTATCTTCGAAGTCGAAATAGAAATGAATGGAATAATTAGTTCTAGCTATTATGCTATTATACTAGAAAATAAATAATTAATAATGAATAAATTTTAAAATGAATAAATTTTAATAATGAATAAATTCAATTTTCATTTTTATTTTTATTTTTTTAGTTATCTTATTATGGTTATATAGGATAGTCTAATAAAAGAATAAGAATAAAAATAAAATTAAAGAAAAAAGAAAAGATGCAACCCATAGAAATGAAATCCAGATCATAATGAGAGATGAGAGACTCCTTTCTTTTGTTTTCATTCATAAAGGCGGAAGCTAAGACGAAAAAAAAAAAAAAAATCGACCGTTCGAGTAAATTGCCTGAGAAAACTGAGAGTAAGGGGGGCATATATATGTTATGGAATATCCATCTATATTGAATTGCGAATACAGAAATGATAAAATATTTTCTGATTGGACCAAATAAATACGGGTCTCCGATAGAGACGAAAGAAGATAAACAAACAAGAAATAAAATAGGTAAAGACCCTTCGATATAAGAATCAGTATCTATATCTACTAAATTCAATACTAAATTCAACGGTTTTCGCATAAAAAGAAAGAAAATAAATAAATGAAAGAAAGGGGAAAGGAAGGGAAGGAGAAAGGGGGAAGGAAGTGCATCCTAATGAGATCCTAATCTCAAGACACAAAGGGGATATGGCGAAATTGGTAGACGCTACGGACTTAATTGGATTGGATTGAGCCTTGGTATGGAAACCTACTAAGTGATAACTTTCAAATTCAGAGAAACCCCGGAATGAAAAATGGGCAATCCTGAGCCAAATCCTATTATTTTACGAAAATAAACAAAGGTTCAACAAGCGAGAATAATAAAAAAGGGATAGGTGCAGAGACTCAATGGAAGCTATTCTAACAAATGGGGTTGACTGTTGGTAAAGGAATCCTTATATCGAAACTCCAGAAAGGATGCAAGATATACCTATATAAAATATAAAATAAATAGGTATACTAATGAAAAACCAAAAAAGACGACTCGAACCCGTATTTTTTTTATTTATATGCAAAATCAATTTATATGAAAAATAAAAAGAATTGTTGTGAATCGATTCCAAGTTGAAGAAAGAATCGAATAGAATATTCATTAATCAAATCATTCACTCCATAGTCTGATAAATCTTTTGAAAAACTGATTAATCGGACGAGAATAAAGATAGAGTCCCGTTCTACATGTCAATATCAATACCGACAACAATGAAATTTATAGTAAGAGGAAAATCCGTCGACTTTAAAAATCGTGAGGGTTCAAGTCCCTCTATCCCCAACCCCAAAAAGCCCGTTTGCTATCTATTTATTTTATCCTACCCTTTTTGTTAGTGGTTCAAAGTTCCTTATGTTTCTCATTCATCCTATTCTTTTCCATTTTACAAGCGTATCCTAGCAGAATTTTGTTCTCTTATCACAAGTCTTGTGATATGATATATTGTGATATATATATGATATACGTACAAATCAACACCCTTGAGCAAGGAATACCTATTTGAATGATTCATAATCCATATCATTACTCATACTGAAATTTACAAAGTCTTCCTTTTAAAGATCCAAGAAATTCCCCTTTTAATTTAATACTTTTTCGTTTTTTTTTTTGTTTTCATTTTTAAGTGACATAGACCCAAGTCATCTAGTATTATGAGGATAATGCGTCGGTAATGGTCGGGATAGCTCAGTTGGTAGAGCAGAGGACTGAAAATCCTCGTGTCACCAGTTCAAATCTGGTTCTCGGCGTATGATTAATTTGTATGAGTATCTACTCTACAAATTAATTGATATAGATCGACATAATACATACTTATCTAGCTAGCTATCTGGAAGTAAACCCTCTCTTTATTTATTTTTTTTTTTTTTTTTGTTTCTATTTTTTAGATGAGCAAAGAGTCTATTATAATTATAATGTAGTAAAAAAAATAAATAATGTAGTAAAAGAAAAAAATTTCATTATCTTTCCTCTTCTTTTTTATTTGTTCACGCTGTGGCTCCTCACATTCAAAAAGAATGTTAATACTTCATACATATTTAATTAAAAAAAAAGATTAAAATAGTTGGTTGAAAGGCCCAACCAAAAGTCTGGTCTAGAGGAGTTCAAGGATAGAAATAACCAAGACTCATCTCAGCTACAGTACAAATAGAATCCGATTCCCTTTCATTTATTTATTTGTATTCTCTTTCATATTCCATTTCTTCATTCCTTTCTATGTGACTCTCTAGAGTTCATCTAAGTGATGTGCGCGATACAAAGTTCACGGTATAGAACCCTTGTTGTTCATCCTATTGTCTCGGCTCGTCCGAAATAAAATAAAAAGGTATCTTCAAAAATCGAGAATTTCAATGATGTATTGTCTTTTATTTCTTTTTATTTATTAGCCTATCCATAAGAATACGAATGAAACCTCAATTCCTCCGTTTGAGCTAGAAGAGAATGTACAAATATTCCTTGAATATTTGAAGTTGTAATTAGTTTCTTATCATTCAATGAGCGTCTTGTATTTCATAAAAATTGGGGGCAATGTAATCCTTACGTAAAGGCCACCCTATCCAACTTTCGGGCATTAAGATACGTTTCAGTCGTGGATGATTCTCATAAGAGATTCCCAACATGTCATAAGATTCTCGTTCTTGAAAATCCGCACTTTTCCAAACCCAGAAAACAGACGGAATTCTAGGGTTACTCCTTGGAGCAAATACTTTTATACATACTTCTTCCGGTTGATCTACACCATACTCTATTCTCGTAAGATGATACACACTGGCTAACAGTCCGCCTGGTGCTACATCATAAGCACATTGGGAACGTAGATAATTGTAACCATATACATATAAAATAACAGCAATGGAATGCCAATCCTCGGGCTTTATTTGTAAAGTCTCTATTCCTTGGTAATCGAAGCCCAAAGATCTATGAACTAGCCCGTGTTTGACTAGCCAAACAGACAAACGGCCCTGCATCTTTTTTATCTCTCCCGCACTTTTCTTTTTTATTTGTAATTTGTATAAGATAAGTATTTCACATTTACGATGAAATCGAATTTATGAAGATTAATTCGTTGTTTGTTATTCTGTTTCTGAATCCTACCTAATTCACTAATTCGTGGGAAGATATTGAACTTTTGTAGTTGAAAAATGTTTCAGGAGGAATCTCTGAAGTAGATGGTGGTTGATAGAGTAATCCTTGATTATAATTTCCAGTATGAGTACTGCGTACAAGACAAAACTTGTGATTGGTAGTAAAACACCGATCCCCCTGTTGAGATCTAATTCGATCTTCATAGATTTCGCGAGATATTTTCTTACGAAGTTTTGTTATAGCATCTATAACTGCCTCGGGTTTAGGGGGACAGCCCGGCAAATAGACATCCACAGGAATTAGCTTATCGACTCCCCGAACAGTACTATAAGAATCAGTACTGAACATCCCTCCTGTAATTGTACACGCGCCCATAGCAATAACATATTTAGGTTCGGGCATTTGTTCATATAATCTCACTAAAGAGGGAGCCATTTTCATTGTTACTGTTCCAGCTGTTAAAATTAGGTCCGCTTGTCTAGGACTCGATCTTGGGACCAGCCCATAACGATCAAAGTCGAATCGTGAGCCTATTAATGAAGCAAATTCAATGAAGCAACAACTGGTACCATAAAGAAGCGGCCATAAACTGGAGAGTCTTGACCAATTTGAAAGATCATTTAATGTAGTTGAAATAACTGAGTTTTGGGTTGTTCGATCAAGTAAGGGAAATTCAATGGAATTCATACTCAATGTTATTATTATTTTTACTTTTTTCTTTCTTTTTATTATCTGAATATTCAGGAACTAAGACCATTCCAATGCTCCTTTTCGCCATGCATAAACTGAACCAACAATTAGGATAAGCACGAAAATTAAAGCTTCTATGAATACGGGTACCCCCAATACATCGAAACTCATTGCCCATGGATAAAGAAAAACCGTTTCAACATCAAAAACAACAAAAACTAGAGCAAACATATAATAACGGATTCGAAATTGTAACCAAGCATCGCCCATTGGTTCTATACCCGATTCATAACTAGAAAGTTTTTCTGGACCCTTTCTAATCGGGGCTAAAACTCCAGAAATTAGAAATGCCAAAATAGGAATAGCACTTGATATTATTAGAAATGCCCAGAAAATATCATATTCGTAAAGCAGAAACATAGACGAACTCCTATGAATGTGAAAAATAGACCGGATTAGTCGATTCGACCTGGAATTCATTGTCAAGTCATCCACAACTGTTTGTTTAGTCAAACCAACAATTCAGTTTGATCGAATCGTCTAGTTTCGTTTGTTTGCTGTTGCGTTTTAAGATTTATTGATTGGAATTAATCCTATTTACATTTCACTTATTTCGATTTAATTTCGATATAGTACTAATTTGTATTCGATATAGTACTAATTTGTATAGTAATAGTATAAATAGATATTTATACTATTACATTTATACTATTACATAGATATTTATACTATTACTATATAGTATAGTAGAATACTATACAAATCCAAAACAAGTAAAACTTTTTTGTTTTCACTTCATTTCGTATTTTTCTAAATAAAAGGAATTCTAATATATAACTAATATCTAATATGTATTAGAAATAAAAAAAAAAAAAAAAAACCTTTTCTCTTTTCTATTATCTTATTAACTATTATATATATAGAATATATATAGAATATAGAATAAATTTATATATATATTATATAGTATATTATATAGTTATATATAGAATATAGAATAAATTTATATATAGTTATATATAGAATACATTTTTTATTTTCTATCTATATTTTATAGATATTATATCTTTTTATAGATATTATCTATATATATATTATCTATATATATATATTTAATATATATTATATATATTTATGAGATTCTGTTGAAATGCGCTTTTGTTTTCAGTTTCTGAGCGATCTCCCTGTGAGCGAGCTTATGGGAATGATTTTAACCAAGCAACTGGAAGCGACCAGTTCCAATCAACAAAGAATACAATAATTAGGAAAAAAACTATACAACTTTTTTTATTTGTATTTGGATATTCTTTATTGTTTTAGTTTGCTTTAGTTTTAAGAATATTATTTTCATTTCATTTTTATTAATTTAATAAATATTTTTTTATTAATTTAATAAATATTTTAAATTAATAAAATATAAAAATTAATAAAATATAAAAATTAATAAAATATAAAAATTAATAAAATATAAAATAAAAATATAAAATATAGGGCTATACGGACTCGAACCGTAGACCTTCTCGGTAAAACAGATCGAACTGATTATTATCAAAATGATTCGACCTATTTCAAAGACCCAACATGCATTTTTTTGCATTGGGCTCTTTCATTAACTGATAGAAATATCAGTTAGTCTACCATATATATATTTTTTCTCTTAGAAAAAAAAGGAAGATGGTTCCATGTGCTCTGATTCATTACTGATACAGGAGCACTACCAAAGTGTTTCAAAGAAGGGAAAGTTTATCTTGACGTAGGTCTGCTTCTGGCCTAGATCAACCTAAGTTAAATGAAGTCTCTATCATCCTGATTAAAAAATCAAAGATGAAACTTCATACACCTTAAGATTCATAGGACGAAAAGAGAATTTTTGAGGTCCTTATACTCATTATGCCTAGCATTGAATAGACTGGGTATTCGCCCTATCAATATCTCAAATCAATGATAGGTTCGATTCGGATCCTGCTCCTGCCTAAACGGCACCCGAATCGAACCAAACCATTTGTCAGGCTATTGTTCTCTTGTTTTGTTCCTTCAAAGTAATGGAGTAAGACATCGATTTCTCAAAAGGATCAATTTTTTTTGATTGCATGATAGACTCCCCTGAAAAACATTGGCGCGCGTGTAAACGAGGTGCTCTACCTAACTGAGCTATAGCCCTTGTGTTTGTGATACATATTTTATCATATTATTTAGATAATTTCTTGTCAAGATGAATATTACATGATCCAACATCATAATCATACCTTTTTGGTCGGTTTGATTGGTATTGCTTAGAAGTAATATCGGATTTATAATCCATCGATGTGATAGGTCCCTTTTCTTTCTCTTTATGATTCCTTATGATAATAAATGACCTACTTAACTCAGTGGTTAGAGTATTGCTTTCATACGGCGGGAGTCATTGGTTCAAATCCAATAGTAGGTAGAACTTATTAGATACCATTGATCCCGGTGTCTAATAAGTTTTTCTACCCACCTTCTTTTATTGATTTTCTATCTTTTTCATCCTATTCTATTTCCGTTTTCAATTTTCAAATTTTTCGTTAGATCAAATTTCACTATTTCACTTTTGATTGTATTTGATTCTATTTAATCAGCAGAATAAAAATGGGATGTAGAAACGAAAGTTCTGTTTATACGGAAATTCTTTCGATTAACCAACTAGTTACGAAATCGCGTTGATAGCCTTTACTCGTGTCCTAGCCCATCTGAGAGCTAGATTTGCCTCAATTGTTTGCCTCTTGCCTTCAGCTTTCCTCAAGTTAGCTTCCGCTATTTCAAGAGCTTGCTGAGCTTCTTGTGGATCAATGTCACTACCCTTTTCCGCATCCTTTCCAAAAATAGTGATTTCATTATTGACTATTCTAGCAAAACCACCCATCAGAGCCATCGTTAACCATTGGTCGTTAAGGCGTATTCTCAAAATACCTATATCTACAACTGTGGCAATAGGCGCGTGATTTGGTAATACGCCAATTTGTCCGCTATTAGTAGATAAAATGATTTCTTTCACTTCTGAATCCCAAACAATTCGATTATGGGTGAGTACGCAAAGATTTAAGGTCATTTATTCAATTTGCTCTCCATTTCTAAGTTCGTAGCCTTCGCAGTAGCTTCATCGATGTTACCTACCAAATAAAAGGCCTGTTCAGGAAGACCGTCTAATTCTCCGGAAAGGATCAATTGAAATCCTCTAATTGTTTCTGCTAGGCCAACATATTTCCCCGGGGAACCAGTAAATACTTCCGCTACGAAAAAGGGTTGTGATAAGAAACGCTCAATTTTTCGCGCTCTTGCTACGGTTAAGCGATCCTCTTCGGACACTTCGTCCAACCCCAGGATAGCTATAATGTCCTGAAGTTCTTTGTAACGTTGTAAGGTTTGCTTAACCCTTTGCGCAGTTTCATAATGTTCCTTTCCAACGATTCGAGGTTGGAGCATAGTTGACGTTGAGTCTAAAGGATCTACCGCTGGATAGATACCTTTGGCAGCTAATCCTCTTGATAGTACGGTAGTAGCATCTAAATGCGCAAATGTTGTGGCAGGGGCAGGGTCGGTCAAATCATCCGCGGGTACATAAACTGCTTGAATAGAAGTTATGGATCCCTCCTTGGTAGAAGTAATTCTTTCTTGTAAAGAACCCATTTCGGTACTAAGGGTGGGTTGATAACCCACAGCGGAAGGCATTCTACCCAATAAGGCAGATACTTCGGATCCCGCTTGGACAAAACGGAAGATATTGTCTATAAATAGAAGTACGTTTTGTTTATTAACATCTCGGAAATATTCCGCCATAGTTAGGGCAGTCAACCCAACTCTCATACGAGCTCCTGGCGGTTCATTCATCTGACCGTAGACTAAAGCCACTTTTGATTCCGCAAGATTTTGTTCATTAATTACTCCAGATTCTTTCATTTCCATGTAAAGATCATTTCCTTCACGAGTACGTTCACCTACTCCGCCAAATACGGATACACCCCCATGAGCTTTGGCAATGTTGTTGATCAATTCCATAATGAGTACTGTTTTACCTACCCCAGCTCCCCCAAATAGTCCGATTTTTCCTCCACGACGATAAGGAGCTAAAAGATCGACTACTTTAATTCCTGTTTCAAAAATAGATAATTTTGTATCTAATTGTATGAAAGCGGGCGCAGGTTTATGAATAGGGGATGTTGTGCGAGTATCTACAGGACCTAAATTATCAACGGGCTCCCCAAGCACGTTAAAAATTCGTCCTAGGGTCGCTCCGCCGACTGGAACACTTAGAGGAGCTCCCGTGTTAATCACTTCCATTCCTCTCATTAGACCATCTGTAGCGCTCATAGCTACAGCTCTAACTCGATTGTTTCCTAATAATTGCTGTACCTCACAAGTTACATTAATTTGTTGACCGATGGTATCTCGACCCTTAACTACCAAAGCGTTGTAAATATTAGGCATCTTGCCCGGGGGAAAGGCTACATCCAGTACTGGACCGATGATTTGAGAAATACGTCCCAGATTTTCTTTTTCAAGCGTGGAAACTCCAGGAACAGAAGTAGTAGGATTTATTCTCATAATAAAATAAAGTGAAATATGTCAATTTTTTTTTTCGAAAATTTTCTAATAAAAAAAATCTTCGACAGCAAGTTGATCGGTTAATTCAATAAGAAATGGGGATTAGCACTCGATTTCGTTGGTACCATCCAATTGAATGCAATTCAATTGGATTGTTTCCTTATTCAATGAAGGAATTTTTAAGTTCAACCAACCTATTTGCAAAATATCAAGTGGATAAATAAATAACAATTTTGAGAGAGTCTTTCATTTGTCTATCA
The DNA here is from genome assembly GCF_047325235.1 of Durio zibethinus. NCBI lineage: Eukaryota > Viridiplantae > Streptophyta > Magnoliopsida > Malvales > Malvaceae > Durio > Durio zibethinus. The sequence continues at coordinate 34,051 of NW_028322841.1, read as the reverse complement.
TTGTCTTTCATTTGTCTATCATTATAGGCAATACCATCCATATTATCTATGGAATTCGAACCCGAACTCTATTTACGATTCCTTATTTCTATCTCATTAGCCCTTATTTCATTTCGTATTTTATTTTAGCATATCGATTTTTTTTTACGTCCAACCTATCCCCCCTTTTTCCATCTATATTCCTTTTTTTTCATTTCATAAACGAATTACGCATATTTTCACATCTAGGATTTACATATACAACATATATTACTGTCAAGAGTGAATTTCTTATTCTTTCTTATTTCTTATTATTGAATTTATATTATTTCTTATTTTATATTATTTCTTATTATCTTATTATCTTATTATTGATTATTATTGACTATTGACTTATTATTGAATTTATATTATTATAGTATTATCTTATTATTGACTATTGACTTATTATTGAATTTATATATTTTATATTTAATTTATATATTTTATATATATATTTTATATTTATAATTCTAATTATAATTATATATTTATAATATTTCTATTTCATTTATTTCATTTTCATTTCGATTCAAAAAAAAAGTAAGGAATTCTAAACTTGAAAAACACGGATTGGGTTGCGCCATACATATGAAAGAATATAGAATATGAAAGAATATAGAATAATGATGTATTTGGCGAATCAAATACCATGGTCTAATAAGGAACCTTTCGGATTAGTTGATAATTTTTTGAAAGATTTCTTCGAAAAGGTTTCATTAACTCCTAATTTATGCCGAGCAGACCTTGTTGTTGCGAAAATTTTCAATTCATGAGTTGTAGGGAGGGGCTTATGTCACCACAAACAGAGACTAAAGCAAGTGTTGGATTCAAAGCTGGTGTTAAAGAGTATAAATTGACTTATTATACTCCTGAATATGAAGTCAAAGATACTGATATCTTGGCAGCCTTCCGAGTAACTCCTCAACCCGGAGTTCCGCCCGAGGAAGCAGGGGCAGCAGTAGCTGCTGAATCTTCTACTGGTACATGGACAACCGTGTGGACCGATGGGCTTACCAGCCTTGATCGTTACAAAGGGCGATGCTACCACATTGAGCCCGTTGCTGGAGAAGAAAATCAATATATATGTTATGTAGCTTACCCCTTAGACCTTTTTGAAGAAGGTTCTGTTACTAACATGTTTACTTCCATTGTGGGTAATGTATTTGGGTTCAAAGCCCTGCGCGCTCTACGTCTAGAGGATCTGCGAATCCCTCCTTCTTATACTAAAACTTTCCAAGGCCCGCCTCATGGCATCCAGGTTGAAAGAGATAAATTGAACAAGTACGGTCGCCCCCTATTAGGATGTACTATTAAACCTAAATTGGGGTTATCCGCTAAGAACTACGGTAGAGCAGTTTATGAATGTCTACGTGGTGGACTTGATTTTACCAAAGATGATGAGAATGTGAACTCCCAACCATTTATGCGTTGGAGAGACCGTTTCTTATTTTGTGCCGAAGCAATTTTTAAAGCACAGGCTGAAACAGGTGAAATCAAAGGGCATTACTTGAATGCTACTGCGGGTACATGTGAAGAAATGATTAAAAGGGCCATATTTGCCAGAGAATTGGGAGCTCCCATCGTAATGCATGACTACTTAACAGGTGGGTTCACTGCAAATACTAGCTTGGCTCATTATTGCCGAGATAATGGTCTACTTCTTCACATCCATCGCGCAATGCACGCAGTTATTGATAGACAGAAGAATCATGGTATGCACTTTCGTGTACTAGCTAAAGCTTTACGTCTGTCTGGTGGAGATCATATTCACGCTGGTACAGTAGTAGGTAAACTTGAAGGAGAAAGGGACATAACTTTGGGCTTTGTTGATTTACTACGTGATGATTTTATTGAAAAAGATCGAAGCCGTGGTATTTATTTCACTCAAGATTGGGTTTCTATACCAGGTGTTCTGCCCGTAGCTTCGGGGGGTATTCACGTTTGGCATATGCCTGCTTTGACCGAGATCTTTGGAGATGATTCCGTACTACAATTCGGTGGAGGAACTTTAGGACACCCTTGGGGAAATGCACCGGGTGCCGTAGCTAATCGAGTAGCTTTAGAAGCATGTGTAAAAGCTCGTAATGAGGGACGTGACCTTGCCCGCCAGGGTAATGAAATTATCCGCGAGGCTGGCAAATGGAGTATGGAACTAGCTGCTGCTTGTGAAGTATGGAAGGAGATCAAATTTGAATTCGAAGCAATGGATACTTTAGATAAATAAAATTTGAATTCGAAGCAATGGATACTTTGTAATCCAGTAATTACTGTTGGTTTGTTGAATTGCAATTAAACTCGGCCCAATCTTTTACTAAAAGGATTGAGCCGATCCTAAAGATTGGTGTATTCTTTTCTATCCTATTCGTTCCGTGTTGGAATAGAAACTTATTGTATTAGTAGACGAGATTTTATTGTATTAGTAGACGATATTTTACGAAAAAGGTTCTTGATAGGAGAAAAATTTCTTTTTTCAATTTTTTCAGTGCGAATTTTACACAACATAGGGAAATCGCTATTTCTAATTGAAAATTTATATTTATAATTGAAAAGAAAAAAGTAAAGTATCATATATCATATATAATGAACTGATACTCCAGGTTCTCACAAACGAGAATCCTTTACTTCAATATTCACTCATTATTAGTTTAATGATTGTATCCATTATGCGTATTCCGATAGGAAATAAATGATTTTTTTTTTTTCATCAAATGACTATTCATCTATTATACTTTACATCTAAATAGAGGCAAGAAAACTCTATGGAAAAATTATGGTTCAATTTTATCTTGTCTAAGGGGGAATTAGAATACAGATGTGGGCTAAGTAAATCAATGGATAGCCTTGGTCCTATTGAAAATACTAGTGTAAACGAAGACCCGGTTAGAAATGATATGGATAAAAACATTCATGGTTGTAGTGACAGCTCTAGTTATTACAGTAAGGTTGATCATTTAGTTGGCGTCAAAGACATTCGGAATTTCATTTCTGATGACACCCGAATTAGGGTTTTAATTAGGGATAGTAATCAGGATAATGATAGTAATCAGGATAATTATTCTCTATATTTTAATAGTGAAAATCAAATTTTTGAGATTGACAATGACGATCCCCACTATGATTTTAACTTGTATGATACTAACTATAGTTGGAATAATCACATTAAGAGTTGTATTAACTCTTATCTTCGTTCTCAAACCTGTATTGATAGTTCCATTTTAAGTGGTAGTGACAATTACAATGATAGTTATATTTATAATTGCATTTGTGGTTACATTTGTGTTGAAGGTGGAAATAGTAGTGAAGACAATGGTTTAACTCTAAAAGAAAGTTGCGCAAATGGTAATGATTTAACTCTAAAAGAAAGTTGCGCAAATGGTAATGATTTAACTCTAAAAGAAAGTTGCGCAAATGGTAATGATTTAACTCTAAAAGAAAGTTGCGCAAATGGTAATGATTTAACTCTAAAAGAAAGTTGCGCAAATGGTAATGATTTAACTCTAAAAGAAAGTTGCGCAAATGGTAATGATTTAACTCTAAAAGAAAGTTGCGCAAATGGTAATGATTTAGAAAGGCCTAAAGATTTCAAGCATTTGTGGGTTCTATGCGAAAATGAAGATTGTTATGGATTAAATTATAAGAAATTTCTTAAGCCAAAAATGAATATTTGTGAATACTGTGGATATCATTTGAAAATGAGTAGTTCAGATAGAATCGAACTTTCGATTGATCCAGGTACTTGGGATCCTATGGATGAAGACATGATCTCTCTGGATCCCATTGAATTTCAGTATGACGAAGATGGTATTGATTATGATCCATTTCAGTCTGACGAAGATGGTATTGATTATGATCCATTTCAGTCTGACGAAGATGGTTCTGACGAAGCTGACGAAGATGGTTCTGACGAAGCTGACGAAGATGGTTCTGACGAAGCTGACGAAGATGGTTCTGACGAAGCTGACGAAGATGGTTCTGACGAAGCTGACGAAGATGGTTCTGACGAAGCTGACGAAGATGGTTCTGACGAAGATGGTATTGATTATGATCCATTTCAGTCTGACCAAGAAGAGCCTTATATGGATGGTATTGATTCTGATCCATTTCAGTATGACGAAGATAAAGTTCAGTATGACGAAGATAAAGTTCAGTATGACAAAGATAAAGTTCAGTTTGACAAAGATAAAGTTCAGTATGACAAAGATAAAGTTCAGTTTAACAAAGATAAAGATGGTATTAATTATGATCCATTTCAGTTTAACAAAGATAAAGATGGTCTTGATTCTGATCCATTTCAGTATGACGAAGATAAAGTTCAGTATGACAAAGATAAAGTTCAGTTTGACAAAGATAAAGTTCAGTTTGACAAAGATAAAGTTCAGTTTGACAAAGATAAAGATAAAGATGGTATTGATTATGATCCATTTCAGTTTGACAAAGATAAAGATGGTATTGATTCTGATCCATTTCAGTATGACGAAGATGGTATTGATTCTTATCCGTTTGAGTATGACGAAGATGGTATTGATTCTGATCCGTTTGAGTATGACGAAGAGCCCTATAAAGATCGTCTTGATTCTTATCAAAGAGAGACAGGATTAACTGAGGCTATTCAAACAGGTACGGGTCAACTAAACGGTATTCCTATAGCAATCGGGGTTATGGATTTTCAGTTTATGGGGGGTAGTATGGGATCCGCAGTAGGCGAGAAAATCACCCGTTTGATCGAATATGCTACCAATAATTTTTTGCCTCTTATTCTAGTGTGTGCTTCCGGAGGAGCACGCATGCAAGAAGGAAGTTTGAGCTTGATGCAAATGGCTAAAATATCTTCTGCTTTATATGATTATCAATCAAATAAAAAGTTATTTTATGTATCAATTCTTACATCTCCTACTACTGGTGGAGTGACCGCGAGTTTTGGTATGTTGGGGGATATCATTATTGCTGAACCCAATGCCTATATTGCATTTGCGGGTAAAAGAGTAATTGAGCAAACATTGAATATAACAGTACCTGAAGGTTCACAGGAGGCTGAATATTTATTCCATAAGGGTTTATTCGATCCAATCGTACCACGTAATCCTTTAAAGGGTGTTCTGAGTGAGTTATTTCAGTTCCACGGTTTTTTTCCTTTGAATCAAAATTCAATCAAGTAGAGTCTTAAGTTAAATTATTTTCTTTGTAGTGAAAAGGCAGTTAGTTAGTTTATCAGAATCAAAGTCAAAGCCCGCATAATGGGCTTTGACTTTGTGACATAAAATGGAATTGTCGAAAAACGAATTTTATCTTGCTCTATTGCGTATGTTTATATAATTCAAATATAGAAAAAATATAAATATAGAGTTTTGCATCTTTCTATATCTCCCGAGAATTCTATTTTTACTAAAAATCCCTGTTCTTGGATCGGATTCTAACGAATCGAATCTTTCGACAATTTGTAATAAACTCTTTCTCAATTTGTAATAAACTCTTTCTTTATTAAATTCAAATTAGAAATTAAAATTAGAAGACAAGAACAATAGAATAATAATAATAAGAAAAGTAGGAATAAAGTAAGATAATAAAGAAAGTGGATTATCTTATCATACACCTATTTTATTTCATTTAGAAAGATGGGCAAGTCCCTTTATTTAATTCTACATTCCTTGCACTTATTAGATAAGATATATATATTAGATATATATACTCGCTTAGATATACTTAGTATTTAGATATACTTAGTATTTAGATATACTTAGTATAATATTTAGATATACTTAGTATTTAGATATACTTAGTATAATATTTAGATATACTTAGTATTTCGATATACTTAGTATAATATTTAGATATACTTAGTATAATATACGAATTATAATATAATTATTATAAGATATATTTATAACTAACTTTATAACTAACAATATAACAATAACAGGTACGAATATTAAATTGAGGTACCCATTTTATGACAATTCCCTCTATTTTTGTGCCTTTAGTAGGCCTAGTATTTCCGGCAATTGCAATGGCTTCTTTATCTTTGTATGTTCAAAAAACTAAGATTTTTTAGATTCGATGGGGCCAAGGCCAAGACCAAATCTTATCTATTTTTTTTTTCACGACTTAGATGCCACGGATATCTATTTAGTAGAATATTGTATAACATCCATCCGGCTTCCCCGAACATAAATGAAAAAGCTCCTCTTATGCATACGTAAACATGATATAGGGGTAAATGAATTATAGCAAGTGGATCGGTACCGGACGAATGTATGAAATTAAAGTCTATATATCTAGTAGATCTGTATAGGGGATCATATAAAGGGGATGATTTTAGATCTAAGCAATTTGATGAATTACTTCTAAAAGTTCATATCAAAATAGCACTAGTTGATGAGAGTTACTTCGGAAACAAAAAAAGTAAAGTCAAATTTTTTTGCTTATTTTCTCAATTCCAATAAAATGCAACTGGATCTAGTATGTATGAGTTGGCGATCAGAATCTATATGGATAGAATTTATAGTGGGGTCTCGAAAAACAAGCAATTTCTGCTGGGCCTTTATTCTTTTTTTTGGTTCATTAGGGTTTTTATTAGTTGGAACTTCTAGTTATCTTGGTAGGAATTTGATATCTTTATTTCCGTCTCAGCAAATAGTTTTTTTTCCACAAGGAATCGTGATGTCTTTCTATGGGATCGCGGGTCTCTTTATTAGTTCCTATTTGTGGTGCACGATTTTTTGGAATGTAGGTAGTGGTTATGATCGATTCGATAGAAAAGAGGGAATAGTATGTATTTTTCGTTGGGGTTTTCCTGGAAAAAATCGTCGCATCTTTCTACGATTCCTTATGAAAGATATTCAGTCCATCAGAATAGAAGTTAAAGAGGGTATTTATGCTCGGCGTGTCCTTTATATGGAAATCAGAGGCCAGGGGGCCGTTCCCTTGACTCGTACTGATGAGAATTTGACTCCACGAGAAATTGAGCAAAAAGCTGCTGAATTGGCCTATTTTTTGCGTGTACCGATTGAAGTCTTTTGAAATGAATTGCAGAATAAATGCTTTCTCGGCAGGAGGAAAAAACTCAAGACAAGAAGCCTCTTTTTTCTATAGCAGAACTAAACTGAAGTTTCTTAAGAATGCCCACTCGAACCAAAGAAGACGTATACGGAAGAGTCATAACATAAAACAAAACTGTTTTTTTTTTTTTGTCCACAAAAATTGTTTTTTATGCGTCTGTAAATGTAAAACCACTCAACTTAATTCAGTAACAAAACAAGCAAGAAATCGAAATAATGGATTCATCTCATATATCAAAGTATTTCGAAATATTTAACTTTTTATTTTCAATATTTGGAGTTGATACGTTAGATACAGATAGATTATATCTTGTAAATTTTCTCTACTTTCCTTTTGTCAATCAGCCCCTCCCCTTTTATCCTTTCTTTTGTGCTCCTTAAGAACTAAACAAGTAGATTTCTTTCTTATAACATAATGATAAATGTAATGATAACTTTTCTGTCTTTTTTTGTCACTCATTTTTGATCATCATAATATTTTTCATAATTTTTTTTTTTTCAATTATTCCCGGACTCTAGACTATATACAGTCTAGATAACCCGCGAAAATTTTTCGACATATTTGATTGATATCTTGATATAGACAGGGAGCTCCTTCGTCTCAAAATCTGAATAGAATAATCTTTATTATTTGAAGCGGTTCTTTCGGGCAGTTATCGAAAGAGGGCAATTGCTTCGAATTTGATCAATTGAGATATCTGGAAACAATAATATATATATATATTTCATTCGAACATTCGAATTCAAAGTGGATTCTTATTTTCTATTTCTGTACTCTTTTTAGATTCAAGGACTAAGCACTGAATCAAAAAAAAAAAAAACAGAGAATAGATTCATGGGCCCCTACCTTATAATTTATCTTATAATTTATAATATAATGAAAGTCATGCTTGATAGAAAGATTAGATCACATAAAGTCAACGAATGAGGTGGGTTCATTAACAATTCACAGATGAAAAAATGGCAAAAAAGAAAGCATTCACTCCCCTTCTATATTTTGCATCTATAGTATTTTTGCCCTGGTGGATCTCTCTCTCATTTAATAAAAGTCTGAAATCTTGGATTACTAATTGGTGGAATACTAGGCAATCCGAAACTTTTTTGAATGATATTCAAGAAAAAAGTATTCTAGAACAATTCATAGAAGTAGAGGAACTCCTCCTGTTGGACGAAATGATAAAAGAATACCCGGAAACACATCTACAAAAACTTCGTATAGGAATCCACAAAGAAACGATCCAATTGATCAAGATGCACAATGAGGATCGTATCCATACGATTTTGCACTTCTCGACAAATCTAATCTGTTTCGTTATTCTAAGTGGTTATTCTATTTTGGGTAATGAAGAACTTGTTATTCTTAACTCTTGGGTTCAAGAATTCCTATATAATTTAAGCGACACAATAAAAGCTTTTTCTATTCTTTTATTAACTGAGTTCTGTGTCGGATTCCATTCGCACCACGGTTGGGAACTAATGATTGGCTATATCTACAAAGATTTTGGATTTGCTCATAATGATCAAATTATATCTGTTCTTGCTTGTACCCTTCCAGTCATTCTAGATACAATTTTTAAATATTCGATCTTTCGTTATTTAAATCATGTATCGCCGTCACTTGTAGTTATTTATCATTCACTGACTGACTGAAAAATGATTCACGGATTCAATTAGAATCTTTCTTACTTTGTATATAAGCAAAGAATGCAAAGTCGTACTTACTTTACTCTTTCTACCCATCAGGGGAATACAATTCCTCCTCTATTTCAGTAAATTTTTTTTTTTTTCAGTAAAAGTAAATAGCAGAATCGTGGATAGGGAACTATACTAGTGACCTACCTAATTTTATTGTAGAAATTTTCGGGATCAATGATTGTACCATGCAAACTAGAAATACTTTTTCTTGGATAAAGGAGGAGATTACTCGATCCATTTCCGTATCGCTCATGATCTATATAATAACCGGGGCATCCATTTCAAATGCATATCCCATTTTTGCGCAGCAGGGGTATGAAAATCCACGAGAAGCAACTGGGCGTATTGTATGTGCCAATTGCCATTTAGCTAATAAACCCGTGGATATTGAGGTTCCACAAGCGGTACTTCCTGATACTGTATTTGAAGCGGTTGTTAGAATTCCTTATGATATGCAACTGAAACAAGTTCTTGCTAATGGTAAGAAAGGGGCTTTGAATGTGGGTGCTGTTCTTATTTTACCGGAGGGGTTTGAGTTAGCCCCACCTGATCGTATTTCGCCCGAGATGAAAGAAAAGATAGGCAATCTGTCTTTTCAGAACTACCGCCCCACTCAGAAAAATATTCTTGTGATAGGTCCTGTTCCTGGTCAAAAATATAGTGAAATCACCTTTCCTATTCTTTCCCCAGACCCTGCTAGTAATAAGGATGTTCATTTCTTAAAATATCCCATATACGTAGGCGGAAATAGGGGAAGGGGTCAGATTTATCCCGACGGGAACAAAAGTAACAATACAATTTATAATGCTACGGCAACAGGTATAGTAAGCAAAATCATACGAAAAGAAAAAGGGGGGTACGAAATAACCATAACGGATGCATTGGATGGACATCAAGTGGTTGATATTATCCCCCCAGGACCAGAACTTCTTGTTTCAGAGGGTGAATCTATCAAACTTGATCAACCATTAACAAGTAATCCTAATGTGGGTGGATTTGGTCAGGGGGATGCAGAAATAGTACTTCAAGATCCACTACGTGTCCAAGGCCTTTTGTTCTTCTTGGCATCTATTGTTTTTGCACAAATCTTTTTGGTTCTTAAAAAGAAACAATTTGAAAAGGTTCAAGTGTCCGAAATGAATTTCTAGATCCGTGGATTTATCAACATCAAATTTGTAAAAAAGAACAAATTCTTCCTGGCAATTAGGTTAGGTATGATGAAAAAAGTATGAAAAGTCTTTTGCTTGTTTATATTCTTTCTCTAGGAATTACTTTTACCGCATTCAAAATCTGTATATTGTGAAGAAGACTATTTGTCTTTACCCCTTCTTTTCTTTTTTCAATCTAAATGGGAGGGGTGTAATTATATCCCTATTGTCAGATTGAAATGTCACAGAATGGGTTTTGTTTTCTAAATTCAATTTGATTAGATACTAAACATAAGATAAGTAAGCGGAGAATAGAAAGGAAGGATAAATGAGGGGAACAAATAATTACAGGGAGTATTCTTCGTCTTCCTAGCCTTCGGCACAAGAAAAGGATGTGTAAAATTCCTTTTCTTGTGTCGAAATAATAACAATTCCGGATCCCATTCGTCAAAGATTTCTATTCTTAGTTTATATTTTTCCAGATTTTTCAGAACCCTTTATTTTTTTAGATTTACTTATAATAGATAATAGATTATAATAGATAATAGAATAAGTAATAAAGTAATCGAATAAGTAATAAGGATAATATAATAAGTATAAAATAAGTATAAATAAGTATAAAATAAGTATAAGTATAAATAAGTATAATATAATATAATAAGTAATGGACAACCAAAAAAAAGAGAAGGAATCCTTTTTTTTATAAATATAAAATAGAAGCAAGGCGATGAACTTATAAAAAAATTTCAAACTTTGATGAAATACTAAAATAAATAGAGTAAGGTTAGACTAGTCTAGAAAGGGTTTGCTTGATATCTGGTCGACAGAAAAAAAAAAGAAATATTAAAATTAAATATTAAAATATTAAAATTAAATATTAAAAAAAATTAAATATTAAAATTAAATATATATTGTGATTGTGTCATCCAGGAAAAGGAAATTGAGTGATTCCTTTTTTTCTTCTAACCTTGAAAGTATCGATAGATACTATCGAAGAACAGATGCTATGAATCAATTAATCGAGTTCATTTTTCAAAAACATCATCGGAAAAAGTGATCTATTTGTTGTCATTTATATTTATACGAACAAAATATTATGATCATTAAGAATTCAACGGGACCCCTCCTCGCGAATCAGACAAAGAAAGAGGAGGCGGGCCCCGTTGAGTTCTTACACTTTCATGCCTATAACTTAGTTCATCCCATTATTACATATTACAGGGACGAACCCAATCCAGAATATGAACCATAAAAGAAAATACCTATTAAACCGATCACAGGAATACCAGTTACCGTACCTATTATCCAAAGAGGAATCCTTCCAGTAGTATCGGCCATTTATCCCGCTTCCCTCCACATTTCATCAAGTGGTCATGCTAAAGACATAAACAGTCATAGATAATTATGAGATGCAATCCTTCCGAATGGGATAAGAGAATTCCTACTATTATTTAGTATTCTACTACTCTTTTTTTCTTAATTGAAGAAATAATTGGAAAATAAAACAGCAAGTACAAAAATGAGTAATAACCCCCAGTAGAGACTGGTACGATTCAATTCAACATTTTGTTCGTTCGGGTTTGATTGTGTCATAGCTCTATAATTAATTCGGATTAGGTTTATCGTTGGATGAACTGCATTGCTGATATTGACCCCAAAAAAGAAACGGTAGGTACAGCTAGTCCGTGAACAGCCAACCATCGCACTGTAAAAATTGGATAGGTTCGATCTATGGTCATTGGGTCCTCCTAAAAAGATCTACTAAATTCATCGAGTTGTTCCAAAGAATCAAAACGGCCGGTTATTAATGGAATTCCTTGTCGGCTCTCTGTAAAATACTCGTTTGGACGAGGGCTTCCAAACACATCATAAGCTAAACCTGTGCTGACGAATAACCAACCCGCAATGAATAGGGAAGGTATAGTAATACTATGAATGATCCAGTATCGAATACTGGTAATAATATCAGCAAAAGAACGTTCTCCTGTGCTTCCAGACATGCTGAGCTCCGCATATTCTTGTAGGGGATCGATTCCGTAAAAGATGAGATCAGTAAACGGAAATTCACTGAAATTCAATCTTTGTGAGATCGTCAATATTGTACCAAAGGTATTTTTAGAGTATACCGAATCAGTATAGCTATCCTTCTTCTGACACAGCAACGCAATTTCAAACAGTATATCGACATGAAGTGCTAGATAATTTCTTTCTTCTTCTTGCTTGTCGATGTATAACCACGTATCATGCGATAGAAAATTCCTCAAATTCCTGGAATATAATATAGGGGATTCTATTATTGGTTTGGGGCTAGAAACGGAAGATCAGGTAACCCGTGAATCCAACAAGTTTATAATAATTCATGAAGGAAATTATCATATTTCCGCAAGTCAATTAGATGCGAAATCTAAAAATTGACTTTTTTTCGTAATTGCATAAGAGGTTTTGTTTTTTGTTGTAAGCCCTCCTTTTTTTATTTTAAGGAATTGCTTAGTCGTCTAGTAACAAGTAAGAGTAGTCGATAGTATTAGATATAGATAAAAAAAAGAGCAAGGAATAAAAAAAAAATTCTACTAATCAATATTTGTGAGGCGGCCTTTCTTGTATTCTTGTATTAGATCCAAAGGTTTTTTCTTGACCTAACTACAAAGATGATGAATCTATTTCTTTTTCTTTTCTACTCTTGTCCTGCCGCTCTATTTTTGTGAATACCGTTTAGAATGATTGATGAATCAAAAAATTTCAATTGAACTTATTCTTTCAATTGGTATTTTTGCTTATCCCCGTCTCTTTTAAAAATTGAAACTTAGGTAAGTGCTTTATAAACATATGTATAAAAAGAACATATTTCATTTAGCTCCTTCATGCCTACTCTAACTAGTTATTTCGGTTTTTTACTAGCGGCTTTAACTATAACCTCAGCTCTATTTATTGGTCTGAGTAAGATACGACTTATTTGAAAATTAATTGAATGAACGAACAATTAATAAAAACAAAGTTTTCTGTCCTATTCCATATATTCTATAGTTCCTTACCGTGTTAATTATCAATTATTAGTTATTGATATTCATGGGCAATAGAGATTAATATTTAGGGATAGATATTACCTTTCTTTTTCTCCTTTCAAATAAATTGAAATGATTGAAGTTTTTCTATTTGGAATCGTCTTAGGTCTAATTCCTATTACTTTGGCTGGATTATTCGTAACCGCATATTTACAATACATACGTGGTGATCAGTTGGACCTTTGATTAATTAACATCTCTTTTTTTGACTGACCCCTTTAATTTTAATTTAATTAATTTAATTCAAGGAGGTCAAATTCGAATTGCTGTTCAATTTTTTTTTTTTTTTTTTTTTTTTCAGTTCGGTGTAATTTTCGACTTAACAAGAGCGGAATCACGCTCTGTAGGATTTGAACCTACGACATTGGGTTTTGGAGACCCACGTTCTACCGAACTGAACTAAGAGCGCTTTCTTATCATAATAAATAAGACTGTAAAAAAGAGGATTCTTTTATTTTATAACCCCAATACATCGTGCACACCTATACTATCATATATCATATATAATATGAGAAAATGATAGATTATGTATGCTTAATTTTAATCAATCTAAAACTAAAATGGCTCCCTCCTTACTGCTCAAAGGAGAAGTAATAGGTAGGGATGACAGGATTTGAACCCGTGACATTTTGTACCCAAAACAAACGCGCTACCAAGCTGCGCTACATCCCTTTCAATTGGCCTACGATGTTATTGTAGAGAATCCCTGTCTTGTTTTCCACACCCTTATTTCATCTATTGATATACAAAAATTATCTTTCCATTTCCTCTTTTTGGTCTCATATCATATAACAACCATATAATGAATAATAAATGAATCTTTTTGGCGGGAATTCTCAGGCAGAAAGGGACCTATTTTGCTGTTTTAAGAAAAGGAAAATCTTATCTATCGAATCATTGTACATTTAAATTTTAATTTTGAATTAGGAATTCCGGGTACAAATATACAAATACAAGTGGTCTTTAACCACACATACATGTGATTATATATGTATTACCATAATGTATGTAATACGATAAAGAAGGAGGATTTTAAATGCGAGATCTAAAAACATATCTTTCCGTAGCACCGGTACTAAGTACTCTCTGGTTCGGTTCTTTAGCGGGTTTATTGATAGAGATCAATCGTTTCTTCTCCGGATGCGTTAACATTCCCTTTTTTTTAATTCTAGTTATTGTCGCGGGACGGGGTGAAAAAGATTAGATCGATATACAATCAAATATCTGTGACTAATCTCTCGCCCCCCCTTGACTTTAGTTGTTTTTAGAATTATAATTATATAAGAAATGAATTCTAATTATATAAGAAATAATTCTATTTAGTTTTTTTAGAATTCTAATTATATAAGAATTATATAAAATAAATAAGGAAGGTAGAACGAAAAAAGTGGATTGAACCTCAACAAAACTTGGGTTCAAGCTCCAATTAAATTACTAGTAGAGCGAAAAGAGAAATGTGGCTGGAACAACAGTATCCTACAAGATACTTAAAGAAAATACCGTACTGTGATTCTAAATCGAGTTAGAAATCATTGTATTACTTATTTACTATTAGTATAATACATATTGATTTACTATATTGATTGCAATTGATTGCAACGAAATCTTTCAGGATTTGGTTTTGAGTTAGCAACTTTTATTTATTTATTTTCATTCCTTTCTTCTTCACTTTTGATCGGAAAATAGAAGAGTTGGGTGAATTAAAAACTCAAAGGGGGTTCATGGCCAAGAGTAAAGATGTCCGAGTAACGATTATTTTGGAATGTACCAGTTGTGTTCGAAACGTCGTTAATAAGGAATCAACGGGCATTTCCAGGTATATTACTCAAAAAAATCGACACAATACGCCTAGTCGATTGGAATTGAAGAAATTCTGTTCCTATTGTTACAAACATACAATTCACGGGGAGATAAAGAAATAAATCGAATCAAGTACTCGTATGTCAACCCTTCCCGAGAATATGAGAAAATAGGACATTAGGTATTTAGGTAACATTAGGTATTTAGTATGAGAAAATAGGACATTAGGTATTCAGGTATAATAATATATATTATATAATATATTAAGTAATATTAAGTATATAATTAGTTAGATATAATATATAACTAATATATAACAAATATTTTATTTATATATTAGTCTATATTTGTATTTCCTTGTCTATTCCACGCTTTCTTTTTAAAGTGAAGTTTTTAGTTTTAAATTATTCGATATGCACGTTAATAAATTTTTAACCTTTTTAACCTGGTATATGATTGTATCAATATTCTTTTATTTTTTTTTATTCTATTTTTTATTTAGTTCTTATTTTTTTAATAATTTTTTTCTTTATTCTCGAGTCAATTATTTATTTTTTTAGTTTACCGTCTTCGAATGATTTTTAGTTTACAGTCTTCGAATGATTAGGAGTTGGATTTTCATTGATTAGGAATTAGATTTTTAATATCACTAACTATTTTTTTTTTTATTTTCTATTCGTGCATAATGATTATTTTAATATTGTTAATTTTAATATTGTTGTTAATTTTAATATTGTTAATATTGTATTATTTATTATATTGTATGATTTATTCATTACTATATTTTTTAGTTATTACTATATTTTGTATTTATTACTATATTTCATTATTTATTTCTTATTTTATTAATTATTTATTATTTTCGTGTCGGTTCTATATATATTTATAAATTATATTTATTTATTATTTATGTATTATCACAGTTATAGATATTTATTTAAATTATATTTATATATTAAATATATTAAAATATTAAATTATATTTATATTTTATATATTAAATATATTAAAATATGAAATTATATTTATATATATTTATAAATTATATTTATTTATTATTTATGTATTATCACAGTTATAGATATTTATTTAAATTATATTTATATATTAAATATATTAAAATATTAAATTATATTTATATTTTATATATTAAATATATTAAAATATGAAATTATATTTATATATTAAATATATTAAAATATGAAATTATATTTATATATTAAATATATTAAAATATGAAATTATATTTATATATTAAATATATTAAAATATGAAATTATATTTATATATTAAATATATTAAAATATGAAATTATATTTAAATAAATATCTATAAATAATATAATAATAAAATAAACTAATAAAATAAACAAATAAATAATAAATAAATAATTAAAATAAACTAATAAAATAAACAAATAAATAAGAAATAAATAATAAATAAATAATACAATAATAAAAAAAACAAAGCAAATCGTATTTATTCTATTAATTCTATAATTTGAATTTGATCCGATCAAAATAGGATTTTAGAAAAGGATAGGATAGGATTATTTTTAGAAATAAGGAATAAAGAAATGATGGATAAATACAAGCGATCTTTTCGTAGGCGTTTGCCCCCGATCCAATCGGGGGATCGAATTGATTATAGAAACATGAGTTTAATTAGTCGATTTATTAGTGAACAAGGAAAAATCTTATCTAGGCGAGTAAATAGATTGACTTTAAAACAACAACGATTAATTACTATTGCTATAAAACAAGCTCGTATTTTATCTTCGTTACCCTTTATTAATAATGAGAAACGATTTGAAAGAAGGGAGTCGACCGCTAGAACTAGAACCAGAAATGAGAAACGATTTGAAAGAAGAGAGTCGACCGCTAGAACTACTGCTCTTAGAACCAGAAATAAATAGGCTTACCCTTCAATTGACTCAAAATTATCAAACGTAGACTGATGCTTTATTCAAAAAATCTGATAATCAAAATTGTCGTGTCGTAAGAAAAAAGAAATAAATAAAAGAATCGAATCGGGTTGGGGAAGAAAAATAAATTTTTTTTTTTTTTATTGAGCGTCTTCGCTCATCTTGTTTTCTTGTTTTGATGACCTTATCAGAATTTTTTTATCATATTAATTTCTACTCTACCTCCCTCGAGTTCATTCTCGAGGGAACCCCATTTCATTTAAAGCATTTCGGTGGATTCCTTCCGATCTCCTTATTTTATAATCTCGTTGGAAATCATATAAAGACAATTCCTATTTGAGATAGCTATTTGTGCAAGTATTTTACGATTAAGAAGCAACTGTTTCTTGTACCGATTTTTTATTAATCTACTATAATTATAGGATACCCCCATTCCTCGAATTCCTGCATTTATTCGAGTGATCCACAAACGACGAAAATATCTTTTTTTCCTATCTCTATCCCGATCAGCCGAAACCAAAGCTCTTACTCTTTGTCTCCGAGCTATATATCCCTCTTTCATTCTGGTCATTGAATAAAAGAAATTTTGATGAATAACTAATTCTTTCTTTCAGTTATTCTTTTCTAGTCTATTAATAACAAAACGGATTCTTCCAATGTATAAAATAAAAATTCCAATGGCTTTTGCTACTATAACCGTCCCGCCCACGATTTTTCCTTTTTTCTAGGCATTTCATTTCGCCTTGAAATAAGAAATTGTATTGATACTAGGTATCAAAAAAAGCATATTAACTAAAATAAAGGAGTAAATAGAAATGGATAAATAAATAGTGGGTTCCATCGTTTCTATGGTTACTTCTTAAACGGTGAGGTCCCCTCTATACACCGGAGCTCATTCCTTCATTTAACATTTAATTGGTAACTTGTACAGTTCACACTCTTCGGCTCTACTCATAAATTTTTCAGTAATAGATCTTTCACAACGAGATCTATCTTATACAGTAACGGTATGTAATTAGGAGGATTAATTGGGTAGCTGACCCTGTTAGTCCGTTCTTTGCAAGAGTCGAAGCATAATCTTTTTGCTTTTTAAATAGGATTTTCCCCGCTTAATGGATAAGCATTTGCTACCAATGGGGAATTTTTAAAAAATTCCAAGATTGGATTTGCGCCAATGGAAACCATAAATTTCATACACAATAGAAGGATATGGTAGATCTATCTTTTTTAGATAGTGAACGGAAGAACCCCATTCTATTCACTGGTACTGATCGTTGATACTGAAAAATTGTTTCCTTTTTCTCAGCCCATGATCTGAACAAGTCGCACATACACCCTAGTACATCTTCCTCGGCGCTGAGGACATCCCCGAAGAGCAGGGGCTTTCGTGACATTTCTAATTGGCTGTCTTGCATTTCTAATAAGTTGTTTAATAGTTGGCATGCTGAATCATATACAATCATATACATAATAGACTGGTTTAGATCGATCCTAACCAGATGATTATGAATTACTTCTTTTTCTCTTTAATAGATTAATAAAATATTAATCTATTAAAGAGAAAAAGAAGGAAAGGAATAAGAGGGATTAAATCAATCTAAATCAAAATTAAATGGTGTTCCATTGTCGTCAAATGGTGGTCTTCCATTGCCATTGTCGTCAAATGGTGGTCTTCCATTGCCATTGTCGTCAAATGGTGGTCTTCCATTGCCATTGTCGTCAAATGGTGGTCTTCCATTGCCATTGTCGTCAAATGGTGGTCTTCCATTGCCATTGTCGTCAAATGGTGGTCTTCCATTGCCATTGTCGTCAAATGGTGGTCTTCCATTGCCATTGTCGTCAAATGGTGGTCTTCCATTGCCATTGTCGTCAAATGGTGGTCTTCCATTGCCATTGTCGTTAACTAGTCTCCATTTTTTATTCACTATAGGTTTGTTATTCACTATAGGTTTGTTATTCACTATAGGTTTGTTATTCACTATAGGTTTTTCATTCACTATAGGTTTTTCATTCACTATAGGTTTTTCATTCACTATAGGTTTTTCATTCACTATAGGTTTGTTATTCACTATAGGTTTTTCATTCACTATAGGTTTTTCATTCACTATAGGTTTTTCATTCACTATAGGTTTTTCATTCACTATAGGTCTCGATTCTGTACGCACTATATGATCCACAATTCCATGATCTTTGGCTTCTTTTGCTGACATAAAATTATCTCTTTCCATGTCTTTGTTTATAACCCATCGGGGCTGGCCCGTTCTTTGTACATAAGCCTCTATGATGTCTTCTTGCATTTTCATTACTTCGTCTGTTTCCATGACCCAGTCTTTGAAGCCATCATCCTTAAGCATACTAATAGGTTGATGGATCATTACCCTGATGATATAACATACTTCTAACTCACATAATGAGGCGAGAAGAATAGCTATAGAATTGAACAACCGTACAGGCATTTTTTGCGCATTGCATACGGCTTTACAATTGCATACGGCTTTACAATGGAATTCTCTTTTTTCTTTCATCGAAAAAAAGAGAAAATATAGAGTCTATTAGACCCAGATTAATAAATAATCCAATTACCATCCTTCTTTTTCTTTTTTTTTCGGAAAAGTTTAAAAATACTATGATGGCTCCGTTGCTTTATATATTTATTTCGTCTGTGATTCAGCAATCCCAAAGTTTCTTTTTTTTTTTGAAAAAAAAAAAAGAAAGAAAAAAAATAGTCTTTTTTTTTTTCGTACTCTTTCATAACATAAATATTGTTAATAGCCTCTGGTAGGAAAAGAAAAAAAGTTTGTGACGCCTGAGATGGGCCCACGATAGCTAAGATCAAATTGGAAATGCCCCTTCTCTCATACTACTCTTTCGATACATAATCTAATATTTTTTTTTGAAAAAAAAAAAAAGAAATAAAAAAAAAATTTCATATCGAATTCAAAGTGCCATGCTATTATTACTTACTAATTCATATTTCATATGGCGAAGGCATAGTCTTCTTTTTTCTTTCCATCAATAATAAAAAAAAAAAACTCATTGGCGCCGAGCGTGAGGGAATGCTCTGCGTTTGGTAATTTCTCCTCCGACCAAGAGAAAAGCTGCGATTGAAGCGGTCAATCCCATGGCTAGTGTATGCACATCTGGTTCCACTGCTTGCATAGTATCAAAAAGAGATAATCCAGATACTATCCCTCCGCCAGGAGAGTTTATAAAAAAAAACAGGTCTCGGCTATTACTCTCTATACTGAGATAGATCATAATACCCGCAAGTTGATTCGAGGTCTGGATATCAAGCTCTTTGCCCAAAAAAAGCAATCTTTCTCGATAAATTCGGTTGATTAGGATAAAATTGTATCCCTTAGTAGCCGTACAGGCACCTTTTGATGCATACGGTTCAACAAAAATTGCGAAAAAAAATCAATGTGTAGATTCCAGCCATCCTTTGTTTTTTCTAGTCGGACCTTTCTAACTTCTAATTTCTAATGAAGGGGCTTTTTCTTACATTTTTTAAATAAAATGAAATTTAAAATTAAATTAAAGAAAGATGAGTTTTGGCCCGTTTTCCTATAATATAGAAAAAATTCGCTAAACTTATTGCACAAACTTTTCATTGATCCATTTTTTTTTCATTGCGATTCAATCCAAATCACGATGTCATTTTCTTGTTCCTGAATGGGGTTCGTCAATTTTTTATTCAATTTTTTTAGGTTTATGCTCTACTCCGAGTAAAGATCTGCCCGATTTTTATTTGCACATATAGGACAAATGACCCAATACCACGTCTTTTTGCTATGATTTCATTTCCTTTTTTTATTTTAATTTAATTCCTTTTTCTTTCATGTTTTTCGCCAAATATTCAACGTATTTCCCATATTATTCGATTGATTAACAGTTTGAAATCGCTCTTATTTATAATTAAAAAAAAAAAGAAAAATTATGATTATGATATAGGTGGTAATCATAAATATATTACCAATTGGGTTTTTTCTAAACGGAGCCTGGATACTTCATTTTATCAGTCCAACCAAGCCAACCATAAATCATTCTAATTGAAAATATTAATCTGGATACACCCCCATGAAATGGATCTCTAATTGCACTTCATTACACTTCCCGCTACAAATTTTTGATAATTCAATCAATCTTTTTGGGGCGAAACAGGGGATATCTCGATCGGGCGAGAGAACGGGGGAATCCCATATGACCCAATATATTTGACAAGTCGCACTATATGTCAACCCAGCTTGCATCGTTATCTCCCGGAACTTGAAAAGGAACTTTTGGAATACCAACAGGCATAAAGTAAAAAGAATGTAAAATTATATTTCGCTTTGATTGTGGAAGCGTAATACGTAATGTAATACGTAATAATGGTCTTATCTTAATAATATGTAATATTATATTTCACTTTGATTGTGGAAGCGTAATACGTAATGTAATACGTAATAATGGTCTTATCTTAATAATATGTAATATTATAATATGTAATATTATATTTCACTTTGATTGTGGAAGCGTAATACGTAATGTAATACGTAATAATGGTCTTATCTTAATAATATGTAATATTATAATATGTAATATTATATTTCACTTTGATTGTGGAAGCGTAATACGTAATGTAATACGTAATAATGGTCTTATCTTAATAATATGTAATAATGGTCTTAATAATATGGGCCTTTATCATATTTTATACATAGATAGACTAAGGCCATAAAATAAAGAAAGGCGGAATGAATGAAAGAGAATTCTTACGAATAGGTCCTTTGAATGATGAACAAATAGGGATGCATTCATTCATAAAAAATAGGATCAACCCCCATTGCGTATTGATACTTATCGAGTATAGAATAGATCTGCTTCTCTTTTTTCTTCTGAGCCGAATTCTTCCCTTATTACTAATGGAATAGAACAAACATTAATCCTTTCTCCGAAAGAATCCACCGAAAAGGGGAGGTATTCCAATGCAATAAAGTTACATAGTGTCTATTTTTCGTTGATTTGATAAAGGGGTATTTCCATGGGTTTGCCTTGGTATCGTGTTCATACTGTCGTATTGAATGATCCCGGTCGCTTGCTTTCTGTTCATATAATGCATACAGCTCTGGTTGCTGGTTGGGCCGGTTCAATGGCTCTATATGAATTAGCTGTTTTTGATCCCTCCGATCCCGTTCTTGATCCAATGTGGAGACAAGGTATGTTCGTTATACCCTTCATGACTCGTTTAGGAATAACCAATTCATGGGGCGGTTGGAGTATTACGGGGCGGACTATAACAAATCCGGGTATTTGGAGTTACGAAGGTGTGGCCGGAGCACATATTGTGTTTTCTGGCTTGTGCTTCTTGGCAGCTATCTGGCATTGGGTATATTGGGATCTAGAAATTTTTTGTGATGAGCGCACAGGAAAACCCTCTTTGGATTTGCCCAAGATTTTTGGAATTCATTTATTTCTCTCAGGAGTGGCTTGCTTTGGCTTTGGCGCATTTCATGTAACAGGATTGTATGGTCCTGGAATATGGGTGTCCGACCCTTATGGACTAACCGGAAAGGTACAACCTGTAAATCCAGCGTGGGGCGTGGAAGGTTTTGATCCTTTTGTTCCGGGAGGAATAGCCTCTCATCATATTGCAGCAGGGACATTGGGCATATTAGCGGGCTTATTCCATCTTAGTGTCCGTCCGCCCCAACGTTTATACAAAGGATTACGTATGGGAAATATTGAAACCGTCCTTTCCAGTAGTATAGCTGCTGTCTTTTTTGCAGCTTTTGTTGTTACTGGAACTATGTGGTATGGTTCAGCAACTACCCCCATCGAATTATTTGGTCCTACTCGTTATCAATGGGATCAAGGATACTTCCAGCAAGAAATATATCGAAGGGTTAGTGCTGGGTTAGCCGAAAATCAAAGTTTATCAGAAGCTTGGTCTAAAATTCCTGAAAAATTAGCTTTTTATGATTACATTGGCAATAATCCGGCAAAAGGAGGATTATTCAGAGCGGGTTCAATGGACAACGGGGATGGAATAGCCGTTGGGTGGTTAGGACACCCTATCTTTAGAGATAAAGAAGGGCGTGAACTTTTTGTACGTCGTATGCCTACTTTTTTTGAAACATTTCCGGTTGTTTTGGTAGACGGAGACGGAATTGTTAGAGCGGATGTTCCTTTTAGAAGGGCAGAATCGAAGTATAGTGTCGAACAAGTAGGTGTAACTGTTGAGTTCTATGGTGGCGAACTCAATGGAGTGAGTTATAGTGATCCTGCTACTGTGAAAAAATATGCTAGACGTGCTCAATTGGGTGAAATTTTTGAATTAGATCGTGCTACTTTGAAATCCGATGGTGTTTTTCGTAGCAGTCCAAGGGGTTGGTTTACTTTTGGGCATGCTTCGTTTGCTTTGCTTTTCTTCTTCGGACACATTTGGCATGGTGCTAGAACCCTGTTCAGAGATGTTTTTGCCGGTATTGATCCAGATTTGGATGCTCAAGTGGAATTTGGAGCATTCCAAAAACTTGGAGATCCAACTACAAGAAGACAAGTAGTCTGATGCAAGATTGCTTTGTTATTTTTCGCTTCTATTTTCTGTTTGTGATTTGACATAGGCTGCTGTAAAAATCTTGATTAAAATCGCTGCCTTTTCTTTGATTCTTGTTCTTTCGTTATTTTATTCGGGAGATGATTCTAAATAAATAGGTACGGAAGCTATAATTGTAAACCACGATCGAATTTATGGAAGCATTGGTTTATACATTCCTCTTAGTATCTACTCTAGGGATAATTTTTTTCGCTATCTTTTTTCGAGAACCGCCTAAAGTTCCAACTAAAAAAATGAAATGATTTTTCATTATCTCAATTGAAGTAATGAGCCTCCCAATATTATATTGGGAGGCTCATTACTTCAATTAGTCCCCGTGTTCCTCGAATGGATCCCTTAATTGTTGAGAGGGTTGCCCAAAGGCAGTATATAAGGCGTACCCAGTAAAACTTACAAGTAAACCAGATATAGAGATGGCGACTAAAGTTGCTGTTTCCATTATTATATAATTATATAAATAATATATATAAATATAAATATAAATAATATAAATATAAATATAATTTCAAGATCACAATGGATCTATGATAAGATCGTTTATTTACAGCGGAATGATATACAAAGTCAACAGATCTCACTGAATACAAAATAAGATTTATGGCTACACAAACCGTTGAGGGTAGTTCTAGATCTGGTCCAAGACGAACTGTTGTAGGGGATTTTTTGAAACCATTGAATTCGGAATATGGTAAAGTAGCTCCTGGATGGGGAACGACTCCTTTGATGGGTGTCGCAATGGCTTTATTTTCGATATTCTTATCTATTATTTTGGAGATTTATAATTCTTCCGTTTTACTGGATGGAATTTCGCTGAATTAGATTCACAAGAACCACGAAGCCTCGCTTTTCAATACAAAAAGTGAAACTTTTAGTTCTCGGATTTTTTTTAGCCCATTCTATTTTGGTAGTTCGACCGCGAAATTTTTTTTGTTTCTGTATTTCCGGAATATGAGTGTGTGACTTGTTATAATTGATCCTATTGATAGTACAGAAAATGGGTCTGTCCTCTTGATCGAGATAGTTTTATCCCGTCGGATAGCCATTCTAGTATCTGGAGCACGGAATATATGAAATGGATCACGAAGTATTCGAACTATGATTCATACTTAATATTCAAACCTCGCGGCCGGACTCAAAAAAAAAAAAAATTTTCAAAGAAAGAGGTTTTTTATTTATAAATCGAGAAATTTTTTCTTCTTTCAAACTCTCATTTAGTTTATGCTTATTTTGATCAAAGGACAAACCTTTCTTTTCTTTGTATTTTTATTTATTATATCTATTCTATTCATTGAATAAGTGATGATCCAATAATTCTTACTCAAAGAATCTTTGGACTTAGTTTGAAGGTTTTATTGAATCATCGCGGTTCTGGTATGAATCTGAAGTTTCAATTGATTCATAGGGTCTTAACAAGAGAATTCCTATTAAAAATAAAGAAAACAAGAATAAAGCCACATTCCATATAAATAACAAATCAAAGCAAAGAAAAAGAAAAGAAATAAGTAGGTAAATAGAAGATTCAAGAGGCCTGATCAACATAAAGACGAATGCGCCGACTTGATTTTTTGGCATTATAATTACAACTACAAAAAAGAGCTTTCGGATTTTTACTCTTTTGTGTCTTCAGATAAAATTGAATGAAAAGATTAAGAAGTTTCAAACTTTCTATTCCATATCCGTTTCAGCTATTATTTGGGTGTTTTTGTTTGAGCTGTACGAGATGAAATTCTCATATACGGTTCTCAGGGGGGGAGTCCTCTTGGTTTACCTATCTCAATAAAGTCTATGATTGGTTCGAAGAACGCCTCGAGATTCAGGCGATTGCAGATGATATAACTAGTAAATATGTTCCTCCTCATGTTAACATATTTTATTGTCTAGGAGGAATTACGCTTACTTGTTTTTTGGTACAAGTAGCTACAGGATTTGCTATGACTTTTTACTATCGTCCAACCGTTACTGAGGCTTTTACTTCTGTTCAATACATAATGACTGAAGCTAACTTTGGTTGGTTAATCCGATCAGTTCATCGATGGTCGGCAAGTATGATGGTCTTAATGATGATCCTGCACGTATTTCGTGTCTATCTCACTGGTGGTTTTAAAAAACCTCGCGAATTGACTTGGGTTACAGGCGTGGTTCTGGCTGTGTTGACTGCATCTTTTGGTGTAACAGGTTATTCCTTACCTTGGGACCAAATTGGTTATTGGGCAGTCAAAATCGTAACAGGCGTTCCGGAAGCTATTCCGGTAATAGGATCGCCTTTGGTAGAGTTATTGCGTGGAAGTGCTAGTGTGGGACAATCCACTTTGACCCGTTTTTATAGTTTACACACTTTTGTATTACCCCTTCTTACTGCTGTATTTATGTTAATGCATTTCCTAATGATACGTAAGCAAGGCATTTCTGGTCCTTTATAGAGAATATAGACCATAGCTATATTGTAACCAATCATTTATCTTATTACTTGCCAATCATTTATCTTATTACTTGGGGGAGGAACAATAGTATTTCATTGCTACAAATATGGATTGTTGAAAAAAAAAAAAAAATAAGACATGTATTTGGATATTTCCTTTCAACTCCACAATATTCTATTATTTATTTGATATGACATGAATAGTTGAAGGGAATTCCCCGAAGAGAAAATGGATTATGGGAGTGTGTGACTTGAACTATTGATTGGGCCATGCAGAAATATGCCTTTATCTGCTACATTGGAATTCACAACCAAATGTGTCTTTGTTCCAACCACCGTGTAAGCCCCATACAAAGGATAGGCTGGTTCGCTTGAAGAGAATCTTTTCTATGATCAGACCTGACGATGTCGTGTATGAACAGGGCTCCGTAAGATCCAGTAGAATAAGTGATTTGGCATAATGCAAATTAGATTTTATTTATTTATTTTTATTTTTTTTTTACTTTCTTATCTTAATAGTATGAAAATACATTCATTTCTTCTGCATCGACCCGATTTATTATTATTATACTATCGGAGTGAAACAAGGGATCTAAAGAAGAGCAAAGGCTAGACTATATTAGTAACAAGTAAATCCTTTGTATGTAAAAAATCTCGATATATTTTTGGGATAAAGGTGAATCGCAAGGCCTAAGACGACCCAGAAAGCACTTGATCACGATCAACTTTGTACGCCTACTTGGGTATTGAGCATTTACCTGTAAAAATGGCATTCCTTGGAATGTATAGTTGCAACTTCGTAAAATGGAATCAGGTAACTTTTTTCTTACATATGAAATCATTCATATATGTGTGGATAACATATAGATTCATTTTATATGTATCCGTTTGTATCCATTTGATTCGATTGATTTTTGCTTGAGCCGGATGATGAAAAATTATCATGTCCGGTTCCTTCGGGGGATGGATCTAGAAAAATTCACCTATCCTAATAACAAAAAAACCTGACTTGAACGATCCTGTATTAAGAGCTAAATTAGCTAAAGGTATGGGTCATAATTATTATGGGGAACCCGCATGGCCCAATGATCTTTTATATATTTTTCCAGTAGTAATTCTCGGTACTATTGCTTGTAACGTAGGCTTAGCGGTTCTAGAACCTTCAATGATTGGTGAACCCGCGGATCCATTTGCAACTCCTTTGGAAATATTACCTGAATGGTATTTCTTTCCTGTATTTCAAATACTTCGTACAGTACCTAACAAGTTATTGGGTGTTCTTTTAATGGTTTCAGTACCTGCGGGATTATTAACAGTACCTTTTTTGGAAAATGTTAATAAATTCCAAAATCCATTTCGTCGTCCAGTAGCGACAACCGTTTTTTTGATTGGTACTGCGGTGGCCCTTTGGTTGGGTATTGGAGCAACATTACCGATTGATAAATCCCTAACTTTAGGTCTTTTTTAAATTGAATCAATTTTAAAATAAAATATCATGATGTGCGTATCTAGGGAGTAGTCACTTCAAAGTCAAAGTGAATTCTCCCTAGATACATTTATTCAATTCTGGTCCCAATATATGGATTGTGCTGAAGGTTCAAAATCCATTTTCGTTTTTTTTTTTTTTTTCTAATTTTCTAAAGTAAAAAAAAAAAAAATGAAATAAATCCTAAATCCAATGGATTTAAAATTTTGGTAAATCAATTTCGCAATGCTTTTCTACTTCTTTTCTAGAATGCCCAATATTTGTTTTACATCTTCTATGCGAAAGTGTTCAATTTTCATAAGGTCTTCTTGACTGTTATTCAAAAGGTCCAATAATGTATGTATATTGGACTTTTTGAGACAATTATAGATCCTGGGAGGCAATTCTGATTGGTCAATAAAAATATATTTCAATGCTATTTCTTTTTTCTTTTTTCTTAGTTTAGCTAATCTATCATGAAAAGGAAAAAAAGGTAAAGTAACGTTGTGTTGATTGTTTTCTAAATGTAAGTTTTCTTCTTCCGCATCTAGAAAGGGAATAAATAAATCAATCAAATTCCGAGAGGCTTCATGAAGTGCTTCTTTAGGAGTTAAACTTCCATTTGTCCATATTTCTAGAAAAAGTATCTCCTGTTTTTCATTATCATTCCCATAACAATGAATACTATGATTCGCATTTCGAACAGGCATGAATACAGCATCTATAGGATAACTTCCGTCGTGAAAGTTCTTTGGCGTTTTTATACCGTATCCTCTATTTCTCTCGATTTGTAATCCAATACACAAATCAATTGGTTCGGTTAGGCTAGCTATATGCTGTGTATTATCAACGATTTCCACAGAAGGCGGTAAGATGATGTCTTGAGCAGTTACATATCCGGGACCCTTGGCACAAATAAAGGCGTTACGAGTTCCATACAAATTACTTCTCAATACAATTGCTTTTAAATTCATTAAAATTTCATGTACTGATTCTTGAATACCTACTATGGTAGAATATTCGTGTGGTATTTTCTCAGATTTTGCACGTGTAATACATGTTCCTTCTATTTCTCCAAGCAAAGCTCTTCGCATCGCAATGCCTATTGTGTCGGCTTGGCCTTTCATAAGTGGAGACAGAATAAAGCGTCCATAATAAAGACGCTTACTATCTGTTCTTGATTCAACACACTTCCACTGCAGTGTCCGAGTAGAGACTTTTACTTTCTCTCGAACCATAGTAATATTATTTTATTTGATCAGATCATTGAATCATTTATTTCTCTTGAAATCTCTTTAGTGTTTATTTCTACACACGTTTTTTTTTAGGAGGTCTACAGCCATTATGTGGCATAGGGGTTACATCCCGTACGAAACTTAATAGTATACCACTTCTACGAATAGCTCGTAATGCTCCATCTCTTCCGAGACCAGGACCTTTTATCAGAACTTCCACTCGTCGCATACCTTGGTCTACTACTGCTCGAATAGCATTTCTCGCTGCGGTTTGAGCAGCAAAAGGAGTCCCTCTTCTTGGACCCTTGAATCCACAAGTACCGGCGGAGGAAGAAGAAATTACCTGACCCCGTACATCTGTAATAGTAACAATGGTATTGTTGAAACTTGCTTGAACATGAATAACTCCTTTTGGTATTCTACGTGCACTTTTCCGTGCACTACTGCGCCCATTCCTACGTGAACCAACTTTTGGTATAGGTTTTGCCATATTTTATCATTTCATAAGGATAAGTCAGAGATATATGGATATATCCATTTCATGTCAAAACAGATCTTCTATTTTTATTTGTTCATCGCTTTCTTTAAGATTAGTTTCTTTTCTTTAACTTTAAGGAGTTCTTTTTAGAATAGAAAGATTATCCTTGTCTCTGTTTATGTCTCGGGTTGGAACAAATTACGACAATTCGTCCCCTCCTACGGATTAGTCGACATTTTTCACAAATTTTACGAACGGAAGCCCTTATTTTCATAGTTGTTATTCCTTAAATTTTTCCGAATCTACTTATTGGAAGAAAATAAGTTTCTTGAAATTTTTGAACCTTGAATTGGATCCCCCTGAAAGGAATCTTGAAGTTGAAAAAACTACCTAATCGTTCGAATCCTTGTTGCGGAGTCTATAAATTATACGCCCCCTGGTTGAATCATAAGCACTTACTTCACTTTTGTTGACTCTATCCCACGGTGGTATACGTATAAAACTCGATCGGACCCTTCCTGAAACATAACCTAGAATCAGATCTTCATTATCTAAAGGAATCTGGAGTGGACGTGATTCACTAATTAAACCTCCATGAATCCATTTTTGTTCTTTTATTCCAGGTAAAACTTCCTTGACGTATCAACTACTGTAGGGCAGGAGGAGTTCTATTAGACAACCCGTGCTTTTTTTTTTCACAAATGGAAAGTTTCGGATTCGGATACAATTCGGATGTTAGACAGATTACCATATATAACACAAAATTTCTCCGCCGATTCCTTCTAGTCGAGCCTCCCGGTCTGTCATTATACCCCGAGAAGTAGAAAGAATTACAATCCCCATCCCGCCTAAAATTCTAGGAATTTGTTGATAGTTAGAATAGATTCGTAGACCGGGTCGACTGATCCGTCGTAAATTTAAAATAGTTCTATATGGTCCTTTCCTATTCCTTCTATGCCGTAGGGTTAAAACCAAAAAATATTTGTTTCTTTCCCGATGTTTCCTTATGTTATCGATAAAACCTTCTCGTAA
This sequence comes from Durio zibethinus, assembly GCF_047325235.1. Classification (NCBI taxonomy): domain Eukaryota; kingdom Viridiplantae; phylum Streptophyta; class Magnoliopsida; order Malvales; family Malvaceae; genus Durio; species Durio zibethinus. Next base: position 4,119 of record NW_028322841.1, on the reverse strand, counting down.
AAGTATTTTAACAATGTTTTCAGTGATGTTAGTAGATCCTATTCGAATCGTTCCTTTTCTATTCATGTCAGCATTTCGTATAGAAGTTATTATGTCAGCAATAGTGTCCTTACCCATGGTAAACTAAAATTATTGTTGCTCCCGAATTTTGATATAACCAACATGTTCTTTTTTTTTTTTTACTTAGTAAAGGTATATACGTGAGACACAATCTACTAATTAATCTATGTCATTTAAATACTCTAATTTAAATACTATAACTATATTGAATTGAGGTCTCGTCTTATAATACCTCAGGAGCTAATGAAACTATTTTAGTGAAATTTAACTGTCTCAATTCCCCGGCGATCGCACCAAAAATTCGAGTTCCTTTTGGATTTCCTTTTTGATCAATGACAACTGCAGCATTGTCATCATATCGTATTATCATACCGTTGTCGCGTTTGAGTTCTTTACAAGTACGTACAATTACAGCTCTGATCACTTCTGATCTTTCTAGAGGTGCCTTTGGTACTGCTTTCTTGATCACAGCAACAATAACGTCACCAATATGAGCATATCGGCGATTACTAGCTCCTATGACTCGAATACACATTAATTCTCGGGCCCCGCTGTTATCTGCTACATTCAAATGGGTCTGAGGTTGAATCATTTTTTTTAATCTCTTCTTTCAATGGAACAAAGGACGAAGAAAAAAAGAAATATTGTTTGTCAAAAAAAAAAAAAAAAGGAAACCCGCAATTGTTTTTTTTATTCCCAAGACTTCTTTCCTTTGGTTCTATATTCCTATCCTGAAATAATGAATTGAGTTTTTATAGGCATTTTGGACGCCGCTATTGAAATAGCCTTTCTTGCTATATTTTCGGCTACTCCGCTCATTTCATAAAGTATTCTGCCCGGTTTAACGACAGCTACCCAATACTCGGGAGATCCTTTCCCCGAACCCATACGTGTTTCTGTAGATCTTACCGTAACTGGTTTGTCTGGAAATATACGTACCCATATTTTTCCACCACGGCGTACATTTCGTGTCATTGCGCGGCGCCCCGCTTCTATTTGTCTAGATGTAATCCAAGCGGGTTCAAGTGCTTGAAGAGCATATCTACCGAAACAAATGCGATTACCTCGATAAGATATTCCTTTCATTCTTCCTCTATGTTGGTTACGAAATCTGGTTCTTTTTGGGTTATAGTTGATGGTTGTTTATTAATTCCATCTCTACTACAGAACTGGACATGAGAGTTTCTTCTCATCCAGCTCCTCGCGAAAAAAATGACTAAAAAATATTTTATTTTATTCTTAAGATATATAGGTAGTTACTGAATAATAGATTGAATCCTGGGATTCTTTGCTTTGAGATTTTATCTGATCTATTTGAGATTTTATCTGATCTATTATAAATTTGTATATCTTGTTTGGATATATATTGGATATATATATAAGTAATTAAACATGGATTCTATTTATAGATAATGTCTTATCTTGTTTTTGTTATAATGTTATAACGAATCTTTATTTTGTTTTGTCTTTTTTTATCATATTCATCTCGGATCGACAAAAATTTAACAATCAAATAAAATGAAAATAAAATTTTTAAAATGAAAATAAAAAAAAAAAATGAAAATAAAATTTTTAAAATGAAAATAAAATTTTCGCGGGCGAATATTTACTCTTTCAATATCTATTTCAGTTGTCGGGTTAACTCATGACCTCTCAGAATCAGAACAGAATAAAAAGAAATGAAGTGGTCTCTGGTTTGTTCCGCCATCCTACCCGATAAATCATTAGGATTCGTTTTCAATAGAATCCTCTGCATTCACGGGTTCCGTCGTCCCCATCGCTTCTCGATTAATGCTTAGGTCTGAATTCTCCAATGGAGCCTTAATTTAATATTTAATAAAAATTTAATATTTAATAAAAATAAAAATTTAATATTTAATAAATAATATTTAATAAAAAAATTTGTTAATTTGTTCTTTAGTCAACCTTCTCAGTCTTTATTGACTTAAGGCTCTTGATTTTTTCTTCGATGAACAGATATTCATCTAATTATTGATGAATCTCTATTGATGCTCTATTACATTGCTCTTTATGAGATGCTTCGTAGACCTTACATATTGGAATCATATATCATTTCATTTCTATTTCTTTTTCTCTCTTTCTCTCATCCTTCTATTTATCCACATACTTTTTTATTTTGCTTCACAATTTAGATATATTCATAATCAGATTGGTTTTTTTTTACTTAACTTAATGCAAAAAAAAAGATTTCAGTTGCTATAATGATATGACCAATATATCATATCTTGACTGATTCTTTGGATCCAGATAATCCGAAGCGATGAGTTGGTTATTAGTGCTATAGTTATTAACTTATACTGTGGTTCGCCCATTTTTTTTTTTGAATCCTAAGCCTAAAAACCCAACGAGTCGCACACTAAGCATAGCAATTATATCAAATGATCAATCAAATTTTTATTTAACCTTATAGAATATAGAATTTAGAACTGCTCATTTTTTTATTGAACATAAAAAAATGAAAGAATTTGTCATTTTTTGTTCTATCGCAGAATAGAACGTAAAGACAAGTAGAGTCTTATTCTTATTATTCTTCATCTATAAATATCTATAAATATCCAAATTTTGATTCCTAATACCCCATAGATAGTTCGAACTCTATAGGAGCAATACTCAATTTTCGCTCCAATCGTTTGTAGAGGAACCCTACCTTCCCGGATCCATTCGACACGCGCAATTTCTTTTCCGTCGATACGCCCTGCAATTTGTATTTGAATTCCTTTTGTATCTGCTTGCTCAGTTAATTCAATAGCCTTTTTCATTGCTTTTCGAAATGAAACTCGATTCTTTAATTGTCCGGCTATAAATTCGGCAAGAATATTAGGGTGCCCGTAAGGATTTGCAATTCTTGTAATAGCAATCTTGAGTTTTCGGTTCATACAATTAAGTTCTTTTTGCACATTCATCTGTAGTTCTTTGAGTTTTCGCGGCCTATCTTCAATTAATAATTTAGGAAATCCCATATAGATTATGACCCGAATTAGATCAATTCCTTTTTGAATCTCTATACGTGCAATTCCCTCGACACCGGAAGATATTCTCATATTTTTTTGTACATAATTCTTGATATAGTCTCTTATTTTTTTATCTTCTTGTAGACCCTCGGAATAATTTTTAGGTTGTGCAAACCAAAGAGAATGATGACTTTGGGTTGTACCAAGTCTGAAACCAAGTGGATTTATTTTTTGTCCCATAATCCTCCACTGCTATATGTACTATATGTATTAGGATATGTCATATTTGTGTTCTTATTTATCCCTTTTATCCCTACGGGTTTTTTTGAGCATAGCATAAATCTGGCAATTGGTTGATATTCAATATATTTCAATACGATAGTTATATGACAAGTGGGTCTTTTTATCAGATAACTCCGTCCTCTAGCTCGAGGTTTTAGTCTTTTCAGAGTAGTTCCCTCATTTACTGCGGCTTGACTAATGACTAAACTCGCTTCATCGAAACCCCTATTGTGACTAGCATTTGCTGCTGCAGAATAAACCAAATTTAAAATGGGATAACATGCTCGATAAGGCATGAGTCCTAGTATCATAAGTGCTTCTTCGTAGTAACGTCCACGAATCTGATCAATTATTCTTCGTGCTTTGTGAGCAGACGTACATATATGTTGACCTAAAGCGTATACTTCGTATGAAGTTGGATATCGGTTCCTCCTTACTTTCTTTATCTTTATCATAAGGTTTACCTCTCACTAATGAATTTACTAATTAATCTATATTTTATTTATTATATTAATATTAACGACGAGATTTATTATCATTACGACGAGATTTATTTGCGTGTCCGCGGAAATTTATAGTAGGTACGAATTCTCCCAACTTATGTCCTACCATATGATCCGTTATATAAATAGGCAAATGCTCTTTTCCATTATGGATAGCGATAGTATGGCCGATCATTGTGGGTATAATGGTAGATGCTCTGGACCAAGTTATTATTATTTTTTTTTCCGCTTTTGTATTAAGCCTTTCGATTTTTTTTAATAAACGATTTGCTACAAAAGGATTTTTTTTTAGTGAACGTGTC
>NW_028322840.1:27500-30000 GCF_047325235.1 Durio zibethinus | reverse complement strand
TTATCTTGAATATATTAACTATTTCTTTATTTTCCGACCGCCTGGAAGGGACAAAAGAAACATCTTGTTCTTTCTTCAACAATTTCTGATCTCTAGTGGACCTCGAACCCAGATAAAGTTCTGACCATATATCAGAGAAAAAAGAAGGAATGGATCTTGTAGGATTCCCAAGAAATTCTTCGATTTCTTCCGGAAGCAGATAATTATTCATCCGCTTCTCAAGTTCCGTGAATCGGTCTGATTCTATCTCCGTTTTCTCAAGTTCCGTGAATCGGTCTGATTCTATCTCCGTTTTCTCAAGTTCCGTGAATCGGTCTGATTCTATCTCCGTTCGTTCCGTTTGAAGAAAGGAAGGATCCCAAAGAATCGATCTTTCTTTTAGTTGTTGAATCTCTCTTTGATTGATCAATGTGTGATATTCCGAATCCTCATTACTAATGGAATCGAAACGATCTCTGAATTGATCAGAAGATCCTTTCAATGGGCTAGAATCCGTTACTTGAACGAAACTAGATCTTGTGGAATAATATTGAATATTTGACGATACATTCCGTACCTTGCTAAAAAATCGATCCCTGTTTACCAACCATACATTGTCTAACCAAATCCAATTCTCTCTCGATATGTTCCTAAAAAAATCCGATTCGTGCAGATTCTTCCCCCAACTAACGAAGAGATCTTGGCGGAATTGCCACATATGAAATTGAGCACAATTTTTCAAAGAAATAGACCATTTGCCTCTCGAGAAGAGATGGTAAACATGCTCAATATCATTTGATTGAATAGTTGACCCAGCTCCTTGTTGTTTGAAGAAACCCTCCACTTCAATTGGTATTTTTTCACAAAAAGCAAACATGAGATAACAAATCCAGTCTTTCACTAAGATTTCGAATAGCTGTCCCGAGTTCAAGTTGATTATGTTTCGCCTCTTACTCGGAGAAAGACGATCAAACAATTCCCAATCATGGTCCTTGCGGATCGAATCATCCATATAATATACAAAAAGAAACTCCAGATATTTGATATCTTTCTCTTTGAATGAGATCTCAATTCCAACGACGGTTTCATTAGATATCTTACAACTATAATCCCTCTTTTTTCCGATCCAGTTCCTCCACCACCGCGAACCCCAGTTAGATTCAGGCATGATACATTTTTTAGTTATTGGGAGAACCCAAGTACTCTCTTTCGGATCCAGGAAACAGCTCTCAGAGATCTTTTTTCCTTTTTGAAGAGACAGAAGGGAAACAACCAACCTATTGATATTGGAAGACCAAAAAGATTCTTCCAATGTATCATTTCCGGGTCCAATGGAATTCATAGGTATAGGAAGAAGCCCTGTCAAGTAGAGATTTTTTCTTTCGACCATATTTCGATTGTTAATACGATATATAAGGACCGCTACTACAACAAATAGTACTACACCCCTGATCGTGAAATATCGATTGCTTGTTGAACCCTGTGAATTGCGTGAAAGTAGGATACTAAAAATTCGGGGGTCCAAGAGTTTTATAAAACGTTCTTGGTGAAAAAAAATGTTAATGAAAGATCCCACTGAATTCAATTGGGTCCATGAATCTACTAAATAGTGAGAATTCTTGATCTCTCTCAATATCTCTTTCAATTCGAAAACCCAGAATTTGACTCCATGGTCGGTCACTCCTATATTCTTATTGTATTTATTGTATTTCATTTTTTTTTTTACCTCCTATATTGTATTTATTGTATTTCATTTTTTTTTTTTTACCTCCTATATTGTATTTATTGTATTTCATTTTTTTTTTTTTACCTCCTATATTGTATTTATTGTATTTCACTTTTTTTTTTTTTACCTCCTATATTGTATTTATTGTATTTCATTTTTTTTTTTTACCTCCTATATTGTATTTATTGTATTTTATTTTTTTTTTACCTCCTATATTGTATTTTATTTTTTTTTTACCTCCTATATTGTATTTATTGTATTTCACTTTTTTTTTTTTTACCTCCTATATTGTATTTATTGTATTTTATTTTTTTTTTACCTCCTATATTGTATTTATTGTATTTAAAGTATTTTAAATTAGAAATTAGAATAAAATTAGAATTTGGTTATTCACCATGTACGAGGATCCCCTGATAAGCATCCATGGCTGAATGGTTAAAGCGCCCAACTCATAATTGGCGAATTCGTAGGTTCAATTCCTACTGGATGCACGCCAATGGGACCTTCCAATAAGTCTATTGGAATTGGCTCTGTATCAATGGAATCTTATCCTCTATACATAACGAATTGATGTTGTATATTCATATCATATGATTATATTCTATTATATGATAATATATGAACATAACGAATTGTTGTTGTATATTCTATTATATGATTATATTCTATTATATGATAATATATGAACATATATATGATAATATATGAACATAACGAATTGTTGTTGTATATTCTATATATATGATTATATTCTATTATATGATAATATATGAACATTAAGAACTAGCATTCTTA
>NW_028322840.1:17500-22500 GCF_047325235.1 Durio zibethinus | reverse complement strand
CATCCACTCCTTTCAGGATCAGTCGTGGTCTTACAAACTGTACCGATGGTATGAACGAATCCCTTTCTTCATACAAATGTGTAAAAGATGCTAGTCGCACTTAAAAGCCGAGTACTCTACCGTTGAGTTAGCAACCCGAAAAAAATCGGAATAAAAAAAAAATGGAATTGCACGAGGCAATCAAAACATGAAATTAGCAAAAATTTGAATAAAATAAAAATACACGAAATTCTAAGATAAAAACATAGAAATAGAATAAGTGAAAATTTGTGGACCGCCTCCTGTCTTATTCATTCCATTGTTATCCATTTTTTTTTTTTTTTTTCAATACAATATACAATTACAATAAAAAAAACTTCTTGTATCACAACAAATTCAAAGAAAGAACCCATTATTTGAATGAAGTGAAGTGCCAAACTTGTGGGCGGGGATAAATAGATCTATTTATCTACGATCGAATTATATTTGTTCGATACACTGTTGTCAATATGATTGTAAATTTTGAATATAAATGTTGAGAAAAGAATAAAGAATATAAAAAAGACTATAAAAAAATACAATGAAAAAAAGAATTAAGTCAATTTTTTTTTTTTTTTTTATTATATTGTATTTTTTATTATTAATTATTAATAATATTTATTATTATAATATTTATTATTTTTATTATTAATAATATTTATTATTATAATATTTATTATTTTTATTATTAATAATATTTATTATTATAATATTTATTATTTTTATTATTATAATATTTATTATTATAATATTTATTATTATAATATTTATTATTAATTATTTATTATTAATTATTATTATTTATTATTAATTATTATTAATATTTTCTATTTTTATATGTTATTTTTTCTTGTTATTTTCTCTGTTTTTTTATCTTATTTTATGTTATTTTTTTTTTTTTATCTTATTTTATGTTATTTTTTTAAATGCAATTACTTCATTTATTCAATTGATCTTTTTTCTCTATATTTTATATCAATAAAATTAGCTCAATAAAATCTGTTATAGAACACGGTATTCTATAGTAGCAAAGCAATAAGAAATACGAATAATAAATAAAAAAGTATGAATAAAACAAAAGAGGGGGGAGGAAATTATAAAGAAAAATTTATACAAAGCTAGATATGAGTCATCCACCCCCTCTTTTTTGTATTTCATTAATTGAATTTTGTTTGATTAAGACTAAGTTCCGTAAAAACCCCGGCCTTCTTTAAAATATCATGGACAGTTCCTGTGGGTTGAGCTCCTTTTTCAAGGAAATAGAGAATAGCGGGAACATTCAAATGGGTTTGATTATTTATCGGATCATAAAAACCAACTTTTCGAAGATCTCTTCCCTCTCTTCGGGATCGAACATCAATTGCAACGATTCGATAAACGGCTCATTGGGATAGATGTAGTTAAATAATACCCCCCCCCTAGAAACGTATAAGAAGTTTTCTCCTCGTACGGCTCGAGAAAAAAAAAAAAAAATGATTAAAAGTTATGTCTATTAAAAGTTATGTCTATGTATGGAATTATAATGTATGTAATTAGAATGTCAAAAAGATCCATAAACCCGGCAAATCAATTAGACATTTAAACCCGTCTTTTTTTTTTCAAAAAAAAAGAAGAAAAAAGCATTCGTACTCTCATAACTCAAGTCAAATAACTCTCAAAATGCTCAAAAAAAAATCCTTAGGCATTCTTTTATTGAGTGGTCTCTAACCCCTTTTTTTGTTTGTCTCGTTTAGAATCGATTTCGATTCTTCATTTTGATCTAGTTGTTGAGACAATTGAAAAGGGTATTTCCTTGTTCTAGGATCCTTTATCTTTGTCTTGAATCATTGGGTTTAGACATTACTTCGGCGATATTTAATCATTTCAAAAATGGCAGCAACATGCCCCTTTTTCTCTCTTTTTTTCTTTCTATCAAAGAATCATATGAACGATTAATTCCCGCATTATACACTTTTGATCGAAAGAGTTTTACCAATTCCAACAATTTTTCTTTTTGATTTGAAAATAGTTTGAATCGGAGCTTTTCGATTTCTATATCAAAAATAGACTTACGAAGTTGTTCCAACTTATTTATTTCCATTAATTAACCCTAGATCCTTGCCCCTGAAAAATGGATGTTTCTCTTCGAGCTCCATCCTGTACTATTTACATTACAACCCAACAAAAAGACGGATTATAATAGAACAGAACAAAGGATGTCGAGCCAAAAGCACCTTCATTTCTACATAATGGAAGGTGGTGGGTTTTGACATCCACAGCCGATCATGTCCTTCAAGTCGCACGTTGCTTTCTACCACATCGTTTCAAACGAAGTTTTACCATAACATTCCTCTAGTTTGGAACATTGATTCAATTATGGAATCATGAATAGTCATTGGTTCAGTCGATACATAGTAATCTATCTATACTTTTTCCTTCTATATGAAATCAATTTCCTTCTATATGAATCTATATGAAATAAATAGATAATTTAGGAAGAAAAAGCCTCAATAAGAATTCAAATTAACCCATATTGTATGAATACAATATATTTTTATTTTTTTATACTTTTATTAATATTAAGCTTTTCTATTCTAATTAATAAGAAATTAATAATATAATTAATAATAATAATATTACGAATATTATAAATAACACAAATAAACTAATCTTTTTGAATCTGCCTTGCATCTTCAAATAACTCGATAGATCAAATAACTCGATAGAATAGATTCGCCAATCTCACAGTTCTTCGAGTGCCAATCTTAAGAAATCATTAAAAATCAAAAGCAAGAATCACATTTTCTCCAATATTTGACTCTTAGAAAGAAGGTTGTTAAAAAAAAAAGAGCAATTTAGATTCGGATATCGTTATTCTGATATATAAAAAGAGTAGGCTCTGGGACGAAAGGATTCGAACCTTCGAATAGCGGGACCAAAACCCGTTGCCTTACCACTCGGCCACGCCCCATTTAGATTTCTATTTGAAACTACTAAACACTAATATGGGTATTCCCTGTTCGTCAATTCCAGTTCCAAATAACTATGGAATAGATTAGATTCTTGCTAGGATTTTGGCACGTATGGATAGAGAATTAAACCGAATTTATTGATCATTACATATAATTCAATTAAGATATTGTATGAAAGTATGATTTCTTCTATTCTCTTGTAAGAATTGAAGGCTTTTTGATTGGGTGAGTTCAAAGAAGTATTGTTTAGTCTGCCTTATTTTCCTTTCTTCATTTTTTTCCTTATATCAAAAAACATATTAATAACTCAATCAAAATTATCTCCAAGAACAAAATTTTGTTATGCTTAATCTTAATATCTTTAATTTGATCTGTATCTGTTTGAATTCTGCCCTTTTTTCGAGTAGTTTTTTATTCGCCAAATTGCCCGAGGCCTATGCTTTTTTGAATCCAATCGTAGATTTTATGCCAGTAATACCTGTTCTCTTTTTTCTCTTAGCCTTTGTTTGGCAAGCTGCTGTAAGTTTTCGATGAGATCCTTAATACTGTCCTAGAAAAATTCATGATTTATTCAAGAAAAAAAAATTGTAACAATTGAAAAGATTAGATAAGTCTTACACTATGAACACTATGAACGAACCGAACCCTCAATTCAAAGATTGAAATTCTTGGATAGCCATGATAAAGCTGGATCATCCCATTTCCTCATTCTGACCCTTTTTCGCCGAAGAACCCTATTTGGATTAAAGTCCGCCACAATATATAATTGTTGGTATAAAAGAATTTTTTTTTGTAATGAAAAACTCAACTCTTATTATAAATGAATTTCTGAAAATTCTTTTCGATTTCTAGAAATTCTAGAAATCACTTTATTTCTTGGTGTCAAAATAGGCTATGTAGTATAAAAACGAGGAATCTATTTTCGTATAAAAATAGAAAAATAAAAATTGCGTATAATTGCGTATATATATAAATAGAAAAATAAAAATTGCGTATAATTGCGTATATAAATAGAAAAATAAAAACGAAGAATCCATTCTCTTCTTTTTACAAAAAAATTCTATGGGAGGTTGTACAATGCGTAATCTTAAATTCGTTGTTTACACCGCAACGATATTCTTTGTTTCTCTCTTCATCTTCGGACTCCTATCTAATGATCCGGGACGTAATCCTGGTAATCCTGGACGGGAAGAATAAAAAAGGGAGAGTTCCTTGCTTCATTTTTATAAATGGTATTAGGATTTGATCTATTCCACTGTCAAAAACCGAAATGGAAAGAGAGGGATTCGAACCCTCGGTACGAATAACTCGCACAACGGATTAGCAATCCGACGCTTTAGTCCACTCAGCCATCTCTCCTAATTTAGAAAAGATAATTACTATGTTACAGTTACAGCACGCAAAAAGAAATGCTTGAAAAAAGCCCTCTTTCCTTTGTTATATAGACCTTTGTTATTTTGTTATATAGATTTTTATTTATTTATATTTTTATTTATTTATATTAATATATTAATTATATTAATTTTTATTTATTTATATTAATATTAGAGTATTATTAATCTTATTAGGGTATTATTAATCTATATATCTATAGATTCTTAATTTTATTATATAGAATATAAATATATACAACTTTTATCAGTAATTCCATTTCATTTTGATTTCGCTCAAAAGGGACTTTTTTATTTCCAATTTCCACGGACCGGCCGGGTACTGACCCGGCCGGGCTCATTTTTTTATTTTCAACTCAAATAAATAATTTTTTCTATGATTCTGCGATCTGACTTGTTGTAACAAAAAAATCTTGTTATTGGATTGAATCAACAATCAGAAGCAGAAGAAGTACTATTTCCGTTCCTATGATATAGAATCCAAATATCATTTCGATTCTTTCTTTTCTTCCTCTTTCTTTTTATTTACATTTATTTTACTAGAATAACTAGAATAAATAATAAAAAAAACTATGGATTTTTGCACAATCCATTTTTATGTTATGACTAAGTTCTTTTGTCGAACCCTATCTATCAAAAC
>NW_028322840.1:10000-12500 GCF_047325235.1 Durio zibethinus | reverse complement strand
ATAATTCCTCATCCTCAAATTAATCCTTCCCATGGATTATTGTCCCAACAAATAAGTAATTGTAGGGGTGAAATCTTGATATAATTCGAAAAAGCGAGGAGTAAGTCCCAAGCCATAAAATAAGAAAAAAAAAATACACAATTCTCATGTTTATAGGATTAAACAAAGGGATTCGCAAATAAAAGTGCCAATGCTACAACCAGCCCATAAATTGTTAAAGCTTCCATAAAAGCCAAACTAAGCAATAAAGTACCTCGTATTTTTCCCTCTGCCTCGGGTTGTCTCGCGATACCTTCTACAGCTTGGCCCGCAGCAGTACCTTGACCAACTCCAGGTCCAATAGAAGCAAGCCCGACAGCCAACCCAGCAGCAATAACGGAAGCGGCAGAAACCAGTGGATTCATGATAAGTTCCTCGCACCAAAATAAAGAAATGGTTAATGATACAATCATCCAATGAATTTTTACTTAATTATATTATTCCATCACTAAGATTCAACCTGCCCAAGTAACTAAGAACTCCGAATGGAAGTGAGAATATTATTGAACCGTCAGAACTATTTCGATATCTTTTTTTTAGTTCCTATCCACTGGATTTTTTTGAATCCGCGCATACTTTGTTCTTCCATTTCTTTTTTTCTAACCCATTCTTTGCTTTGAATTCTTCGTTTTGTCTTTATTTTATCTCTTTATTCATTCAATTCAGAGTCAAAGACGAAACAGAAGAACTTCTATTCTTCTATTGGAATCCCTATCTAAATCCACAGTAGTAGGGTGGATTAGATATATTTTGAGTTCATATATAACTAGTCAATATCTAATATCCCATATACATGTGTTTCTTACATAACGTAAACCAACTATTCATATCTTAGATTCAATCGGATTCTAGAATTATTCCTCAAAGGATGGACAAGAGTTGGCTTATAGCCATTAGATTCCATATACCTAATTCTACCCCCCCTTTTTTTTCTAATCATTTTTTATATCGTTTTTTGTCAATTCGTCCCTTCCTTTTATTTATCATTATCTCACACGGATACAATCTAAATAAATAGACGAATTCATTAGACCAAATCATTGCATAAAAATAAAAAATCAATATCAATATTTGATTGAGCTAAGTTCATGCAATTTATTTTATTATTTATTAAAATTTTCTTTTGGTCAATCGTTGCATTGAATGAAATCGACTGAAATGGGAATCATTCTATAGAAAGAACAGCTTTTTTTAAATCATAGACCCTAAATTGATACCATAAGAATTCCTATTCAAATTAGGACTCATAATATTGAAATTGAATAAACCAAAACAATATCAATATAAAGATAATATTCATTGAAGGGAAATAGGATATAAATATAAATAAAAAAAAAATGGACCAAACCAAAATTTTAGGAAAAAGTTAGATTAGATCTCTTTCCTTTTTTTTTTATTACAATTCTCTAATATCATAATCTTTTTTGTTATTACTCTAGACCGTCGTATTTGTATATTTATGGTCCCTAAGTAAATAGATTATCTTGAGTTGCGCATACATTGCATTGGACTAAGCTAAGCTAAAAAAAAAAAGGCTAGACTATTTCAAAAACAAAAACTAGTCAATGATGACCCTCCATGGATTCGCCTATATAAGCCGCAGCTAAAGTTGCAAAAATAAGAGCTTGAATCCCACTTGTAAATAATCCAAGGAACATGACAGGTATAGGAACGGCTGAAGGTACTAAAGAAACAAGAACAACAACTACTAATTCATCAGCTAATATATTCCCGAAAAGTCGAAAACTAAGTGATAGGGGTTTTGTGAAATCTTCTAAAATGTTAATGGGTAAAAGAATTGGAGTTGGTTGAATGTATTTACTGAAATACCCTAATCCTTTTTTGGAAAGACCCGCATAGAAATATGCTACTGACGTGAGTAAAGCTAAAGCAACAGTAGTATTTATATCATTCGTGGGTGCGGCTAACTCTCCATGAGGTAATTGTATGATTTTCCAAGGTAAAAGAGCACCCGACCAGTTAGAAACAAAAATAAATAGAAACATAGTTCCAATAAAGGGAACCCATGGACCATATTCTTCTCCAATCTGAGTTTTGCTCACGTCTCGAATGAATTCAAGAACATATTCGAAGAAATTTTGACCGTCGGTTGGAATGGTTTGTGGATTCCGAACAGCGATAACGGCGGAACCTAATAAGATAGCAATTACAACCCAAGAAGTAATAAGTACTTGAGCATGGACTTGGAAACCTCCTATTTGCCAATAGAAATGTTGGCCTACTTCCACACCAGAGATATCGTATAAACCGTTTAGTGCGTTGATGGAACATGATATACCATTCATATTGCCCTCTGACAGAAATAGAACTTTACTTAAAAAAAAAAAAGGAATTATTTTGATTCAATCTTCTCTTGCCTACTCAAATTCTAGATTTTTGACACCGACTAAACTAATCACACAATATTCACAGTTTTTTTATCTCTTTTGTTCGATTCAGG
>NW_028322840.1:0-5000 GCF_047325235.1 Durio zibethinus | reverse complement strand
GCATCTTGGGCTAGCCATCCCTTAGAAGGTATCGTTAAAAGATCATCAATTCCTAATGAAATGGATGTAGCAGTGGCTTGCTGGAAACCCAGAGTTTTTACTTGATCCAGGATGTGTGATGTATATGCCATTCCGAAGCGATCTATTAATCTGCTAATAAGTCGTTTAATGGCAGTTCCATCTATTACTTTATTGTGAAATACCAGATTGGCCCGTTCTGCCATAAGTACCCCCTTATTCCGCTGAGTGGACTTCGACAATGGGTTTGAGTCAATGATTGGAAAATTTCTTTTTCTCGATATTAATTTTCGTAGAAAGTCGCGTCAGGAACTATGGTACTAGTTGAACCGGAGAGACACGAATTGATACCGGTGTCATAGAACATAGAATTTTTGAGCTTAGATACCATATGATTGGGTATCATATGAGCAGGTCCGAAAAAACCCTTGTATAGCTTCTTCGATTTCTCGGTAAAGAGAAATATGACCAACAGTGGTTCGAATGTATATACAAAGAATTTTTTTTTTTACACTTTTTACTATTAGATAATGTCCATAAATCTCATGATATGTACCCAAAGATTCATAGTGAACTTCGATGGGAGCTTCTCTTGAAGCAATAACGCATTGATCTAGTCGCCACCGGAGCCACAAAGGACTATCTAAATTGATTCTTTTCTGCCGATAAGCTCCAATTGCATCGTAGGAATTACAAAAAAAGGGCTCCTTTGTATACTTATAGTTATTATCGTAAATTCTTTCATTTTGATAGTTTTTTCGATTCCATGGATTATACCTATTCGCACAAATACCTCGACGATTCCCGCTCGTTAATACATAGAGCCCAATAAGCATATCTTGAGTCGGTACGGAAATGGGATCCCCAATAGCTGGAGACAAGAGATTCATATGAGAAAACATAAGTAAACGAGCCTCCGCTTGCGCCTCTAAAGATAAAGGTACATGAACAGCCATTTGATCCCCATCAAAGTCTGCATTGAATCCCTTACAAACTAATGGATGTAAACAAATAGCGCGTCCTTCCACTAAAATAGGTTGGAATGCCTGTATACCTAATCTATGCAGAGTAGGCGCTCTATTCAGCAATACAGGATGTCCCTGCATAACTTCTTGCAGTATTTCCCATACAATCGGCCCTTTTTCCCGTTCCCGAATTTTACTCTTAGCAACTCCTATGTTCGGCGCAAGATGTTGTCTAATTAGACCGCGAATTACAAATGTCTGGAAAAGCTCTATTGCTATTTCGCGAGGCAATCCACAGCGATGTAATGAAAGTGAGGGGCCAACAAGAATGACAGAACGTCCCGAATAATCGACTCGTTTGCCAAGCAAAGTCTCACGAAATCTTCCCTCTTTGCCTTCAATTACATCTGAAAACGACTTGTAAACCTTATTATGATTATGACCGTCCCTCATTGGTTGTCCGCGGGTTCCATTATCAAGAAGTGTATCCACGGCTTCTTGTACCAATTTTTCCTGACACATTACTAATTCCCCTGGCGTAGATCTACTTGTTGTTAATAAATCGGTAAGAGTATTATTTCGATAGATAACTCTTCTATAGAGTTCATTAATATCCGAACTCATTAGTTTACCCCCATCTATCTGAATGATCGGTCTCAACTCGGGAGGAAGAACCGGTAATAGACATAAAACCATCCATTCTGGTTCTATATTTGTTCGAATAAAATGCTTAGCCAATTCCATGCGTCTAACCAAAAAATCCTTTCTTCTTCCAATTTTTCGATCTTCCCATTCATTACCCGCGAGGCCTTCTTCTCCTAATTCTTTCCATTCGACCAACGAATAATCGATAAGAATTCGCAAATCTAGATCGGTTAATTGTTCTCGAATAGCACCTGCTCCAGTAGAAATTTCTCGATTTCGAAATGTATCGAAACCTTGGGTAGTAAAAAAAAGTGGGATACTGTATTTCCAGGATTGAATTTCATATTCGAATGAACCTCGTAATCGTAAGAAAGTAGGTTTTTTAGCGATGGGCCTAGCAAAAGCAAAATTAGGATAGGGCCCTACAGGATCTCTCCCCCCCCCCCCTCAAAATCGGACATGAGAGTTTCCTCTCATCCGGCTCAAGTAGTTACACCAAATAAAGATAAAGAAAGGAGTTCTCGCTTTCAAATTCTAGAACCCCCCCCAAAAAAAGGTCTACTCTTTACTCAAGTTCCAAAGAAACATTTCATTGATTCATTCTTCTTTTATTGATTTATATTTTCTTAATTCTTTATTCAATTCGAAATTAGGACATAAATGAAATGTGAAATTCTTGAGTAGTCTACTTCCCCTCGAATGATGAATCCTCTTAAATTAAAGGAGTGTCATAAGGGATTTACTTGTCTATGTACCCTTCCATTCGATCTCTTAGGTCCTGCCTTACCTTACCTCGACGGTTATACCACGATGCCCTTAACTTAAAGCCTAAGCCTATATGCGATGTATAGACTCCTGCAACCATGACATATTTGTTTACTTGAACATAATTTCATTTCTTTCTAAAAGAACTAAAAGAAATGAGAATGGTTAATTCCACAAAAGAAAGAAGTCTTTTTTTTTCACGAGGTACAACTCAAAATTCCTATTTATTTATTTTTACTGACTCGACCATAGACCAATTCCCTTTTTATTTGGGAGTATTGAATACACCCATAATTCTGAGCTTCATGTTACTCCTCCCAAGAGACATGTCATGTCAGATCCAGGGCATCCCAATTCGATTGAATGGGATGACAGTTTCTCATTGCTAATCGGTAAAATCATAATTTCGATCAAATCACACATCGCAGTATACTAGACCCTCTAATTCTTTAAGAGGTTTATCTAAAAGATTGGCGATATAACTAGGACGACGTTTCAAATACCATACATGAGTTACTGGACATGCCAGTTTTATGTATCCCATTTGATATCTTCGTATCCGATAATCAACAAATTCAACTCCGCATTGTTCACAAAATTTAGGGCCCTGCTTTTCATTTCCAATTACTCGATAATTTCCACAAGCGCAAATTCCACTTTTTATAGGTCCAAAAATTCTTTCACAAAATAATCCATCCTTTTCCGGTTTATTGGTTTTGTAATGAAAAGTATAGGGTTTTGTCACCTCTCCAACGGTTTCTCCATTAGGTAGGATTTTATTGGCCCAAGCACTTATTTGTTGGGGAGAAACTGAGCCAATTCGGAGTTGTTGATGTTTATATCGGTCGATCATAGAAGACAAATTCTGATTCATTCCGATTAAGCTTCCTTCCTATTAATCTGGAAGTTCTTCTCAGATACAAGGAAATGATTCAGTTCCAGAGCCAAAGATCGTAATTCTCGGACGAGCAATCGAAAAGATTCTGGAGCATTTTCAGGTTTAGGTATTGTTCCTCCAATGATCATAGTACCAAGTACTTCTTGGCGAGCTCTAATATGATCAGATTTATAAGTAAGCATTTCTTGTAAAATATGAGCAACACCAAATCCCTCTAGAGCCCAAACCTCCATTTCTCCTACCCGTTGTCCTCCTTGCTTGGACCTTCCTCTAAGTGGTTGTTGTGTAACAAGTGTATAATGTCCACTGGAACGCCCATGTATTTTATCATCAACTTGATGAATTAATTTCAAGATATAAGGTTTTCCTATTATAACAGGTTGTTCAAAAGGGTCCCCCGTTCTTCCATCAAATAGTCTGCTTTTTCCTGGATACTCGGGTTCAAATACCCATGGATTCGCTGTTTGCTTACCGGCTTCATATAATTCGGAAAACACTAGTTTTCTCGAAGCCTCTTGTTCATATCTCTCATCAAACGGTGCTATTCGATAATGTCTATCTAGTAGACTCCCTGCTAACCCAAGCGAGCATTCAAATATCTGTCCCACATTCATTCGTGAAGGGACTCCTAATGGGTTGAAGACCATATCAACAGGTCTTCCGTCTTGCAAATAAGGCATATCCTGTCTAGGTAAAATTTTGGAAATGATACCCTTATTTCCATGTCTTCCGGCTACTTTATCGCCTACTTTCATTTCGCGTTTCTGTGAAATATATACACGAATCGTTTCCGGATTATAACTAGAACCCCCTTTTTTCTGGATCCATCTCACATCGATGACTCGACCCCTCCCACCTATAGGTAATTTTAGACAAGTTTCCTTTGAAGTGGATACCTGAATCCCAAGTATGGCCCGTAATAATCTATCTTCTGGAGCATATGATGATTCTTTCGCCACCTGAGGCGTTAATTTACCTACTAAAATATCGCCCGTCTCCACCCAAGATCCCAGCATCACAATTCCATTTTTGTCTAAATTGCGGAGTAAATGGGCTTCTAGGTGCGATATTTCGTTAGTGATTCTTTCAGGACCTTGGCTTGTCACATGAGTCTGAATTTCATATTTTCGTATGTGAAAAGAAGTATAAATATCTTCATATACTAGACGCTCGCTAATGAGTACCGCATCCTCAAAATTGTAACCTTCCCATGGCATATAAGCTACTAATACGTTTTTGCCCAAAGCGAGTTCGCCACCAACCGTAGCGGCACCATCCGCTAAAATCTGTCCCTTTTTAATGCATTTACCCCGCTGAACCCGGGGAGTTTGATGCATACAAGTATTTTTGTTGGAACGTTGATACATAACTAATGGAATGCTTAGAGTATCCCCATTACCCGATAAAATAATCTTGTCAGTATCGGTAGAAATGATCTTTCCCTCTTGATCGGCTATAGCGGGAACCCCTGAATCTAGAGCCAATTGGCGTTCCAACCCAGTTCCAACAATGCACTTCTCGGAACGCGAAAGCGGAACTGCTTGGCGTTGCATATTAGAACTCATTAAAGCCCGATTCGCGTCATTATGCTCGATAAAAGGAATGAGGGAAGCTCCCATAGAAAAATATTGAAAAGGAAAAATACTTCGAAGATGAACTTGTTCCCATGCAATAGTCAGGAATTCTTGGCGGTATCGAGCCGGAACAAC
>NW_028322839.1:25000-32500 GCF_047325235.1 Durio zibethinus | reverse complement strand
CCTAAAAAAATGTATGAAAGGGTCTTTGAACAACCATAGGTTGTTCTGAAAATCATTATAAAAGACTTCTACAAGATACTCTATTTTTCCATAGAAATTAATTCGTTCAAGAAAGAATCCAGAAGATGTTGATCGTAAATAAGAAGATTGATTACGGAGAAAAAGGAAAATGGATTCGTATTCACATACATGAGAATTATATAGGAACAAGAATAATCTTGGATTAAAAATAGAAATAGATTTCTTTGGAGTAATAAAACTCTTCAAATTACAATACTCGTAGAGAGAGAACCGTAATAAATGCAAAGAAGAAGCATCTTTTATCCAGTAGCGAAGGGCTTGAACCAAGATTTCTAGATGGATGGGGTAAGGTATTAGTACATCTAACACATAATTTAAATGTGAGAATTTGTCCTCTAAAAAAGGAAATATTGAATGAATTGATTGGAAATTATGGGATTTTGCGACTTCTTCCCCTTGTGAGTAAGATACTAATCGTAAGGAAAATGGAATTTCCACAATGACTGCAAATCCCACCGATATCATTTGAGAATATAAATTATTGTTGTGCCCAAAAAATGGATTTTGGTTGGAATCATTAGCAGAAATAATCAAATGATTCTGTTGATCCATTCGAATAATTAAACGTTTCACAATTAGTGAACTGAATTTATTACCATAACCCTGATTTTCCAAAAAAATCATCGATTTATTTAAACCATGATCATGAGCAAGTGCATAAATATACTCCCGAAAAATAAGTGGGTATAGGAAATCATGTCGGCGAGATCTATTTAGTTCTAAATATACTTGAAATTCCTCCATTTCAAATTCGATTTGAACCAAAGTATAGGGGATCTATTCGGTTATCAAATGATACATAGTGCGATACAGTCAAAACAAGGTATTATAGTAAGAAAATAATAGATACCTCGGAGACAGGTAGATTCATCAACGGATTCTCTATCCTATCTTTTGCCATCTAATTGATTTATGTTCGTTATAGGATAAGAAGATGGCTAGAAATCCTTTATTTTTTCAACCCAATCGCTCTTTTGATTTTGGAAAAAAAAAAAAAAATATCTTTTCTTTATCAATATACTGCTTCTTATACACATTCATGTCTAACCCATAAAGGGAATAACTAATAATTAGGACTCATAAAAAAATCGATAATTTACTCATGAGAAAAACCTTTACCGCATTAGGCACTAATTTATTTTTAACGTTTAATTAGATCGGGTAATCATTCAAATTGCGAACAGAAGCTCGTTACTTTTTGTTTCCCTATAATTGGGGCCGTAGAGCTCTATCCATTTATTCACTCGACCCAACTTTGAATTCAATTAATTTTTTTTGTTCCGCACCAAAAATTCAAAGACGATTTTTTTTTTTGGACTGATCCGGAAAAAAAATGGATTCTTAGAATTCTCCATTGATACGACATGCTCTTTTTTCCATCCACTCCTTTCAGGATCAGTCGTGGTCTTACAAACTGTACCGATGGTATGAACGAATCCCTTTCTTCATACAAATGTGTAAAAGATGCTAGTCGCACTTAAAAGCCGAGTACTCTACCGTTGAGTTAGCAACCCGAAAAAAATCGGAATAAAAAAAAAATGGAATTGCACGAGGCAATCAAAACATGAAATTAGCAAAAATTTGAATAAAATAAAAATACACGAAATTCTAAGATAAAAACATAGAAATAGAATAAGTGAAAATTTGTGGACCGCCTCCTGTCTTATTCATTCCATTGTTATCCATTTTTTTTTTTTTTTTTCAATACAATATACAATTACAATAAAAAAAACTTCTTGTATCACAACAAATTCAAAGAAAGAACCCATTATTTGAATGAAGTGAAGTGCCAAACTTGTGGGCGGGGATAAATAGATCTATTTATCTACGATCGAATTATATTTGTTCGATACACTGTTGTCAATATGATTGTAAATTTTGAATATAAATGTTGAGAAAAGAATAAAGAATATAAAAAAGACTATAAAAAAATACAATGAAAAAAAGAATTAAGTCAATTTTTTTTTTTTTTTTTATTATATTGTATTTTTTATTATTAATTATTAATAATATTTATTATTATAATATTTATTATTTTTATTATTAATAATATTTATTATTATAATATTTATTATTTTTATTATTAATAATATTTATTATTATAATATTTATTATTTTTATTATTATAATATTTATTATTATAATATTTATTATTATAATATTTATTATTAATTATTTATTATTAATTATTATTATTTATTATTAATTATTATTAATATTTTCTATTTTTATATGTTATTTTTTCTTGTTATTTTCTCTGTTTTTTTATCTTATTTTATGTTATTTTTTTTTTTTTATCTTATTTTATGTTATTTTTTTAAATGCAATTACTTCATTTATTCAATTGATCTTTTTTCTCTATATTTTATATCAATAAAATTAGCTCAATAAAATCTGTTATAGAACACGGTATTCTATAGTAGCAAAGCAATAAGAAATACGAATAATAAATAAAAAAGTATGAATAAAACAAAAGAGGGGGGAGGAAATTATAAAGAAAAATTTATACAAAGCTAGATATGAGTCATCCACCCCCTCTTTTTTGTATTTCATTAATTGAATTTTGTTTGATTAAGACTAAGTTCCGTAAAAACCCCGGCCTTCTTTAAAATATCATGGACAGTTCCTGTGGGTTGAGCTCCTTTTTCAAGGAAATAGAGAATAGCGGGAACATTCAAATGGGTTTGATTATTTATCGGATCATAAAAACCAACTTTTCGAAGATCTCTTCCCTCTCTTCGGGATCGAACATCAATTGCAACGATTCGATAAACGGCTCATTGGGATAGATGTAGTTAAATAATACCCCCCCCCTAGAAACGTATAAGAAGTTTTCTCCTCGTACGGCTCGAGAAAAAAAAAAAAAAATGATTAAAAGTTATGTCTATTAAAAGTTATGTCTATGTATGGAATTATAATGTATGTAATTAGAATGTCAAAAAGATCCATAAACCCGGCAAATCAATTAGACATTTAAACCCGTCTTTTTTTTTTCAAAAAAAAAGAAGAAAAAAGCATTCGTACTCTCATAACTCAAGTCAAATAACTCTCAAAATGCTCAAAAAAAAATCCTTAGGCATTCTTTTATTGAGTGGTCTCTAACCCCTTTTTTTGTTTGTCTCGTTTAGAATCGATTTCGATTCTTCATTTTGATCTAGTTGTTGAGACAATTGAAAAGGGTATTTCCTTGTTCTAGGATCCTTTATCTTTGTCTTGAATCATTGGGTTTAGACATTACTTCGGCGATATTTAATCATTTCAAAAATGGCAGCAACATGCCCCTTTTTCTCTCTTTTTTTCTTTCTATCAAAGAATCATATGAACGATTAATTCCCGCATTATACACTTTTGATCGAAAGAGTTTTACCAATTCCAACAATTTTTCTTTTTGATTTGAAAATAGTTTGAATCGGAGCTTTTCGATTTCTATATCAAAAATAGACTTACGAAGTTGTTCCAACTTATTTATTTCCATTAATTAACCCTAGATCCTTGCCCCTGAAAAATGGATGTTTCTCTTCGAGCTCCATCCTGTACTATTTACATTACAACCCAACAAAAAGACGGATTATAATAGAACAGAACAAAGGATGTCGAGCCAAAAGCACCTTCATTTCTACATAATGGAAGGTGGTGGGTTTTGACATCCACAGCCGATCATGTCCTTCAAGTCGCACGTTGCTTTCTACCACATCGTTTCAAACGAAGTTTTACCATAACATTCCTCTAGTTTGGAACATTGATTCAATTATGGAATCATGAATAGTCATTGGTTCAGTCGATACATAGTAATCTATCTATACTTTTTCCTTCTATATGAAATCAATTTCCTTCTATATGAATCTATATGAAATAAATAGATAATTTAGGAAGAAAAAGCCTCAATAAGAATTCAAATTAACCCATATTGTATGAATACAATATATTTTTATTTTTTTATACTTTTATTAATATTAAGCTTTTCTATTCTAATTAATAAGAAATTAATAATATAATTAATAATAATAATATTACGAATATTATAAATAACACAAATAAACTAATCTTTTTGAATCTGCCTTGCATCTTCAAATAACTCGATAGATCAAATAACTCGATAGAATAGATTCGCCAATCTCACAGTTCTTCGAGTGCCAATCTTAAGAAATCATTAAAAATCAAAAGCAAGAATCACATTTTCTCCAATATTTGACTCTTAGAAAGAAGGTTGTTAAAAAAAAAAGAGCAATTTAGATTCGGATATCGTTATTCTGATATATAAAAAGAGTAGGCTCTGGGACGAAAGGATTCGAACCTTCGAATAGCGGGACCAAAACCCGTTGCCTTACCACTCGGCCACGCCCCATTTAGATTTCTATTTGAAACTACTAAACACTAATATGGGTATTCCCTGTTCGTCAATTCCAGTTCCAAATAACTATGGAATAGATTAGATTCTTGCTAGGATTTTGGCACGTATGGATAGAGAATTAAACCGAATTTATTGATCATTACATATAATTCAATTAAGATATTGTATGAAAGTATGATTTCTTCTATTCTCTTGTAAGAATTGAAGGCTTTTTGATTGGGTGAGTTCAAAGAAGTATTGTTTAGTCTGCCTTATTTTCCTTTCTTCATTTTTTTCCTTATATCAAAAAACATATTAATAACTCAATCAAAATTATCTCCAAGAACAAAATTTTGTTATGCTTAATCTTAATATCTTTAATTTGATCTGTATCTGTTTGAATTCTGCCCTTTTTTCGAGTAGTTTTTTATTCGCCAAATTGCCCGAGGCCTATGCTTTTTTGAATCCAATCGTAGATTTTATGCCAGTAATACCTGTTCTCTTTTTTCTCTTAGCCTTTGTTTGGCAAGCTGCTGTAAGTTTTCGATGAGATCCTTAATACTGTCCTAGAAAAATTCATGATTTATTCAAGAAAAAAAAATTGTAACAATTGAAAAGATTAGATAAGTCTTACACTATGAACACTATGAACGAACCGAACCCTCAATTCAAAGATTGAAATTCTTGGATAGCCATGATAAAGCTGGATCATCCCATTTCCTCATTCTGACCCTTTTTCGCCGAAGAACCCTATTTGGATTAAAGTCCGCCACAATATATAATTGTTGGTATAAAAGAATTTTTTTTTGTAATGAAAAACTCAACTCTTATTATAAATGAATTTCTGAAAATTCTTTTCGATTTCTAGAAATTCTAGAAATCACTTTATTTCTTGGTGTCAAAATAGGCTATGTAGTATAAAAACGAGGAATCTATTTTCGTATAAAAATAGAAAAATAAAAATTGCGTATAATTGCGTATATATATAAATAGAAAAATAAAAATTGCGTATAATTGCGTATATAAATAGAAAAATAAAAACGAAGAATCCATTCTCTTCTTTTTACAAAAAAATTCTATGGGAGGTTGTACAATGCGTAATCTTAAATTCGTTGTTTACACCGCAACGATATTCTTTGTTTCTCTCTTCATCTTCGGACTCCTATCTAATGATCCGGGACGTAATCCTGGTAATCCTGGACGGGAAGAATAAAAAAGGGAGAGTTCCTTGCTTCATTTTTATAAATGGTATTAGGATTTGATCTATTCCACTGTCAAAAACCGAAATGGAAAGAGAGGGATTCGAACCCTCGGTACGAATAACTCGCACAACGGATTAGCAATCCGACGCTTTAGTCCACTCAGCCATCTCTCCTAATTTAGAAAAGATAATTACTATGTTACAGTTACAGCACGCAAAAAGAAATGCTTGAAAAAAGCCCTCTTTCCTTTGTTATATAGACCTTTGTTATTTTGTTATATAGATTTTTATTTATTTATATTTTTATTTATTTATATTAATATATTAATTATATTAATTTTTATTTATTTATATTAATATTAGAGTATTATTAATCTTATTAGGGTATTATTAATCTATATATCTATAGATTCTTAATTTTATTATATAGAATATAAATATATACAACTTTTATCAGTAATTCCATTTCATTTTGATTTCGCTCAAAAGGGACTTTTTTATTTCCAATTTCCACGGACCGGCCGGGTACTGACCCGGCCGGGCTCATTTTTTTATTTTCAACTCAAATAAATAATTTTTTCTATGATTCTGCGATCTGACTTGTTGTAACAAAAAAATCTTGTTATTGGATTGAATCAACAATCAGAAGCAGAAGAAGTACTATTTCCGTTCCTATGATATAGAATCCAAATATCATTTCGATTCTTTCTTTTCTTCCTCTTTCTTTTTATTTACATTTATTTTACTAGAATAACTAGAATAAATAATAAAAAAAACTATGGATTTTTGCACAATCCATTTTTATGTTATGACTAAGTTCTTTTGTCGAACCCTATCTATCAAAACTCCTATAACAAAGGAAAGAAGTTTTTATTTAGTTATTTTTATTTAGTTATTTAAATGAAATAACTACTCTTTTCCTAATTTTATCAAGTCTTCTGACAAAAGGCGGCAAGGCTCTAATTTTCAGGATTTTTTATCCCCCTATCTTGTGATCCTATCTTGATTACGCCCAATTCCCCTGTTCGACAAAGGGTCTCTTTATATACAATAATCGCATTGTAGCGGGTATAGTTTAGTGGTAAAAGTGTGATTCGTTCTATTAATCCCCTTAATAGTTAAGGGGTCCTTCGGTTTGATTCATATTCCGAGCAAAAACTTTATTTCTTAAAAGGATTTAATCCTTTACCTCTCAACGAAAGATTTGAGGAAGAATATACATTCTCGTGATTTGTATCCAAGGGCCAATTAAATTATATAATTATATGATTATATTCTAAATTGAAAAATTGGATTATGAAATTACGAAACATAATTTTTTTTTTTTTTTTGAATTGGATCAATACTTCCAGTTGAATAAGTATGAGGAAAAAATCCATGGATAAAGATAGAAAAGTGTATTTCTAATCGTAACTAAATCTTCAATTTTTTTTGATAGGATAGATTGAAGCAAAATAGCTATTAAACGATAACTTTGGTTTACTAGAGACATTTACATCTTGTTTTAGCTCGGTGGAAACAAAATGCTTTTCCTAAGGATTTTCTCAAATAGAAATAGAGAACGAAGTAACTAGAAAAATTGTTCTAATCCCACTCTTCTAGAAGGATCATCTAAAAAGCGAATTGTTTTGAATGCATTAAAGCTAACATAGATGTTATGGGCCGAATTCTTATTTCATTTCATTCCCGCCTTATTTATATTTTTTTTCTATTTATTTCTTTTTTTTTTTTTTTATCCATCTTCCATAAAGGAGCCGAATGAAACCAAAATTTCATGTTCGGCTTTGAATTAGAGACGTTAAAAATAATGAATCAACGTCGACTATAACCCCTAGCCTTCCAAGCTAACGATGCGGGTTCGATTCCCGCTACCCGCTCGATATTCGAA
>NW_028322839.1:20000-22500 GCF_047325235.1 Durio zibethinus | reverse complement strand
TCTCTTTTCGATTATCTAATAAATCACTTAATGAAAGTAGATTATCTTTACATTCATTTTTTTTTTTTATTTCAAAAATTCCATGATCCCTTCCCGAACCAAACATGAATATTTCGATTCATTTGGCTCTCACGCTCAATTATTTCTTATTTATTGGGACTTAATTCCCATATCTTTTTTTTTTTTCTAATGTAATGAGCTTACCCTCTCCCTCTCTTCTCTATTCATATTCCAAAATATCGAAACTGATCACTAATCCAAGACCAGAATATTCGGAGGATTCTTCTGACCAAAATAGAAAATATATCAAAAAACTAAACTAAAAAGTATAATAAATAAATAATAAATAAAAAATTTACATATAATTAATTTATAATAATTTATAATTGTATAATTGTACTTAGAATTGTATAATGTATAATTGTAATTTGTCAGCAAAGTTGTTTCTTTTTTTTTTTTCTTCAAATTCAAAGAATTCTTCTCACTTTATACATAGGTCATCGATTCAGCATTGGAAAAAGGGGCTCGAATCGTTTTATCGACATGAGTGTTTTATATCGAAAAAACATTTTCCACTATTTGAAAATATTTCTGTATTTATTAACATAGTAGTAGAAAGAGTACCCTGCTGCATCTGAACTTCAAACAGTTTGGCCTTAACCATGTTAATGGTCCCGGATTATTGGTTAATAGAGAATCAAAGTCGATGTACCAATGAATGACGAAATGCTATGGTTCTTAAATATGATTTTGAAATTTATTCAGAAGTAATTCGCGGGATCATGCACTCTTTTCTTTCCTAGTTATAATGAAAAAAAGTGCAACTGGGTGAATCCAGCCTATTCTTGAAATAAACAACTCGCACACACTCCCTTTCCAAAAAAGATCAATACACCAAGGACTACACTTAGATTTATTGGATTTGTTGCTAAAATATCGGTATTAAATCCGAAACTCCCGGCGGATGGCCAGTGACCCAAGGAAAGGAAAGAATCGGTTACATTTTTCATATGATCTCCTATTTTATTTTAGATAGACTAAAAAAAAAAAAAAAGAACTCGGTTCTTTTTTTTGTATTATATCACTTTGACTCCTTTTCTATTTATTCTATTCTATCATATTTAGATTATTCTAATTATTCTAATTCTATGTATTTCTTTTTTTTTTTTAATAAATTATTAATTTATTATTAATATTAATTAATTTATTATTATTAAATTATTCATTATTATAAATTTTTATTTACCTACGTCTAAACGGAGTCAAAAATAGATTCTATTTAGCTAGAAATGTATTTTTTTTTTTCAGTTGAAAATTCCCAATAATAATGATACTTATTAGAATTAGGGGGGGGCGGGTTTCATGTCAATGGCAAAATACCTCATTTGTTGCAACACTCCTTTAAACAATAAAAAAGGTTTCTCTTGAACTAAGAAGGGGAAGGAAGAAAGCGAGTCAGTGTGATAATTCCTCATCCTCAAATTAATCCTTCCCATGGATTATTGTCCCAACAAATAAGTAATTGTAGGGGTGAAATCTTGATATAATTCGAAAAAGCGAGGAGTAAGTCCCAAGCCATAAAATAAGAAAAAAAAAATACACAATTCTCATGTTTATAGGATTAAACAAAGGGATTCGCAAATAAAAGTGCCAATGCTACAACCAGCCCATAAATTGTTAAAGCTTCCATAAAAGCCAAACTAAGCAATAAAGTACCTCGTATTTTTCCCTCTGCCTCGGGTTGTCTCGCGATACCTTCTACAGCTTGGCCCGCAGCAGTACCTTGACCAACTCCAGGTCCAATAGAAGCAAGCCCGACAGCCAACCCAGCAGCAATAACGGAAGCGGCAGAAACCAGTGGATTCATGATAAGTTCCTCGCACCAAAATAAAGAAATGGTTAATGATACAATCATCCAATGAATTTTTACTTAATTATATTATTCCATCACTAAGATTCAACCTGCCCAAGTAACTAAGAACTCCGAATGGAAGTGAGAATATTATTGAACCGTCAGAACTATTTCGATATCTTTTTTTTAGTTCCTATCCACTGGATTTTTTTGAATCCGCGCATACTTTGTTCTTCCATTTCTTTTTTTCTAACCCATTCTTTGCTTTGAATTCTTCGTTTTGTCTTTATTTTATCTCTTTATTCATTCAATTCAGAGTCAAAGACGAAACAGAAGAACTTCTATTCTTCTATTGGAATCCCTATCTAAATCCACAGTAGTAGGGTGGATTAGATATATTTTGAGTTCATATATAACTAGTCAATATCTAATATCCCATATACATGTGTTTCTTACATAACGTAAACCAACTATTCATATCTTAGATTCAATCGGATTCTAGAATTATTCCTCAAAGGATGGACAAGAGTTGGCTTATAGCCATTAGATTCCATATACCTAATTCTACCCCCCCTTTTTTTTCTAATCATTTTTTATATCGTTTTTTGTCAATTCGTCCCTTCCTTTTATTTATCATTATCTCACACG
>NW_028322839.1:10000-15000 GCF_047325235.1 Durio zibethinus | reverse complement strand
ATAGCAGAATATATGAAATCGCAATGCCCAGTACTTATGATTCGATAAAATTCTGAATAATCGGAAATCCTATCTTCTTTTTTATCATAAAAATCCGAACTAAATAATTTGTGTCTCACTTGATCATTATTCACTGAGAATCTAGAAATATATCTTCGTTCGGCAGAAAGATAATGAATGTTTATTTGATCTTGATCCTTGTGGAGCGAAAAAGGAACTACGCTTAATTTGTACGAACCCCCTGATAATATCCACAAATGGCTTGTTTTTGGTAAGAGATGGACATTACTATATGTAAATTCGGGTGAATGGTACACATCGGTACTCCAGTGCATTTCCCCCTCTGAGTCAGAATAAATATGTTTTCGAACCCTCTCTTTAAAATTTAAATTGAAAGTGTATGTTCCCGCGCGAATCTCAGCAATCGCTTGTTCTGATTCTACATATTGATTGTTTTGAACTAAAAGAAAACTTTTTGGTGGAATAGTCACCTTATGTATAATATCTTCACTCTCAATAATTACATACAAGTCCATATAACATAAAAAAGCAGGATGCCCGTGACGTGTACGTGTAGGATGAACCAAATCCTCATTGAATTTGATTTTTCCATTAAAAGGGGCTCGTACATATTCTGCAGTACCCCCTGTAAATACTCCGCCGGTATGAAAAGTTCTTAATGTTAGTTGAGTCCCCGGTTCTCCAATGGATTGCCCCGCAATAATACCTACAGCTTCTCCCAATTCAACCAGGTTGTCATGAGTGGGACTCCGACCATAACATAATCGACAAATCCAAGATGTACTCCTACAAGTAAAGGGAGTTCGAATAGATATTGGTTGTGTTCGAAAGGTTATGAATCGATCGACAAGCCCAAGCCCAATATCTTGATTTCGAATGGCAATGCACCGCGGACCCATATATATATCGTCTGCTAATACACGACCCATTAATGTTTGGATAAAAATTCTTTCCGGAAGCGTCCTCTTTTGAGGACTCACAGAAATCCCTCGGGTGGTGCCACAATCTGTTCTACGTACAACAATGTGTTGAACTACTTCAACAAGTCTGCGCGTAAGATATCCAGCATCTGATGTTCGTACGGCGGTATCCACAACCCCTTTTCGGGCTCCGTAGCAAGAAATGATATATTCTGTTAAAGACAGTCCTTCGCGTAAATTGCTTTGAATGGGTAAATCAATCATTTGTCCTTGGGGATCCGACATTAATCCTCTCATACCTACTAATTGGTGTACTTGAGATGCATTTCCTCTAGCTCCTGAAAAAGACATTATATGGACTGGGTTAAGCGGGTCAGTCATCCTAAAATTAGGATTCATTTCTTGTCGCAAATATTCACTTGTAGCATACCATATCTCAATAGATTGGCGTAATTTTTCTACCGCGTGTACATTCCCAAAATGATGGTGTTTTTCCAAAATCAAACTTTGTTGTTCAGCATCTTGGGCTAGCCATCCCTTAGAAGGTATCGTTAAAAGATCATCAATTCCTAATGAAATGGATGTAGCAGTGGCTTGCTGGAAACCCAGAGTTTTTACTTGATCCAGGATGTGTGATGTATATGCCATTCCGAAGCGATCTATTAATCTGCTAATAAGTCGTTTAATGGCAGTTCCATCTATTACTTTATTGTGAAATACCAGATTGGCCCGTTCTGCCATAAGTACCCCCTTATTCCGCTGAGTGGACTTCGACAATGGGTTTGAGTCAATGATTGGAAAATTTCTTTTTCTCGATATTAATTTTCGTAGAAAGTCGCGTCAGGAACTATGGTACTAGTTGAACCGGAGAGACACGAATTGATACCGGTGTCATAGAACATAGAATTTTTGAGCTTAGATACCATATGATTGGGTATCATATGAGCAGGTCCGAAAAAACCCTTGTATAGCTTCTTCGATTTCTCGGTAAAGAGAAATATGACCAACAGTGGTTCGAATGTATATACAAAGAATTTTTTTTTTTACACTTTTTACTATTAGATAATGTCCATAAATCTCATGATATGTACCCAAAGATTCATAGTGAACTTCGATGGGAGCTTCTCTTGAAGCAATAACGCATTGATCTAGTCGCCACCGGAGCCACAAAGGACTATCTAAATTGATTCTTTTCTGCCGATAAGCTCCAATTGCATCGTAGGAATTACAAAAAAAGGGCTCCTTTGTATACTTATAGTTATTATCGTAAATTCTTTCATTTTGATAGTTTTTTCGATTCCATGGATTATACCTATTCGCACAAATACCTCGACGATTCCCGCTCGTTAATACATAGAGCCCAATAAGCATATCTTGAGTCGGTACGGAAATGGGATCCCCAATAGCTGGAGACAAGAGATTCATATGAGAAAACATAAGTAAACGAGCCTCCGCTTGCGCCTCTAAAGATAAAGGTACATGAACAGCCATTTGATCCCCATCAAAGTCTGCATTGAATCCCTTACAAACTAATGGATGTAAACAAATAGCGCGTCCTTCCACTAAAATAGGTTGGAATGCCTGTATACCTAATCTATGCAGAGTAGGCGCTCTATTCAGCAATACAGGATGTCCCTGCATAACTTCTTGCAGTATTTCCCATACAATCGGCCCTTTTTCCCGTTCCCGAATTTTACTCTTAGCAACTCCTATGTTCGGCGCAAGATGTTGTCTAATTAGACCGCGAATTACAAATGTCTGGAAAAGCTCTATTGCTATTTCGCGAGGCAATCCACAGCGATGTAATGAAAGTGAGGGGCCAACAAGAATGACAGAACGTCCCGAATAATCGACTCGTTTGCCAAGCAAAGTCTCACGAAATCTTCCCTCTTTGCCTTCAATTACATCTGAAAACGACTTGTAAACCTTATTATGATTATGACCGTCCCTCATTGGTTGTCCGCGGGTTCCATTATCAAGAAGTGTATCCACGGCTTCTTGTACCAATTTTTCCTGACACATTACTAATTCCCCTGGCGTAGATCTACTTGTTGTTAATAAATCGGTAAGAGTATTATTTCGATAGATAACTCTTCTATAGAGTTCATTAATATCCGAACTCATTAGTTTACCCCCATCTATCTGAATGATCGGTCTCAACTCGGGAGGAAGAACCGGTAATAGACATAAAACCATCCATTCTGGTTCTATATTTGTTCGAATAAAATGCTTAGCCAATTCCATGCGTCTAACCAAAAAATCCTTTCTTCTTCCAATTTTTCGATCTTCCCATTCATTACCCGCGAGGCCTTCTTCTCCTAATTCTTTCCATTCGACCAACGAATAATCGATAAGAATTCGCAAATCTAGATCGGTTAATTGTTCTCGAATAGCACCTGCTCCAGTAGAAATTTCTCGATTTCGAAATGTATCGAAACCTTGGGTAGTAAAAAAAAGTGGGATACTGTATTTCCAGGATTGAATTTCATATTCGAATGAACCTCGTAATCGTAAGAAAGTAGGTTTTTTAGCGATGGGCCTAGCAAAAGCAAAATTAGGATAGGGCCCTACAGGATCTCTCCCCCCCCCCCTCAAAATCGGACATGAGAGTTTCCTCTCATCCGGCTCAAGTAGTTACACCAAATAAAGATAAAGAAAGGAGTTCTCGCTTTCAAATTCTAGAACCCCCCCCAAAAAAAGGTCTACTCTTTACTCAAGTTCCAAAGAAACATTTCATTGATTCATTCTTCTTTTATTGATTTATATTTTCTTAATTCTTTATTCAATTCGAAATTAGGACATAAATGAAATGTGAAATTCTTGAGTAGTCTACTTCCCCTCGAATGATGAATCCTCTTAAATTAAAGGAGTGTCATAAGGGATTTACTTGTCTATGTACCCTTCCATTCGATCTCTTAGGTCCTGCCTTACCTTACCTCGACGGTTATACCACGATGCCCTTAACTTAAAGCCTAAGCCTATATGCGATGTATAGACTCCTGCAACCATGACATATTTGTTTACTTGAACATAATTTCATTTCTTTCTAAAAGAACTAAAAGAAATGAGAATGGTTAATTCCACAAAAGAAAGAAGTCTTTTTTTTTCACGAGGTACAACTCAAAATTCCTATTTATTTATTTTTACTGACTCGACCATAGACCAATTCCCTTTTTATTTGGGAGTATTGAATACACCCATAATTCTGAGCTTCATGTTACTCCTCCCAAGAGACATGTCATGTCAGATCCAGGGCATCCCAATTCGATTGAATGGGATGACAGTTTCTCATTGCTAATCGGTAAAATCATAATTTCGATCAAATCACACATCGCAGTATACTAGACCCTCTAATTCTTTAAGAGGTTTATCTAAAAGATTGGCGATATAACTAGGACGACGTTTCAAATACCATACATGAGTTACTGGACATGCCAGTTTTATGTATCCCATTTGATATCTTCGTATCCGATAATCAACAAATTCAACTCCGCATTGTTCACAAAATTTAGGGCCCTGCTTTTCATTTCCAATTACTCGATAATTTCCACAAGCGCAAATTCCACTTTTTATAGGTCCAAAAATTCTTTCACAAAATAATCCATCCTTTTCCGGTTTATTGGTTTTGTAATGAAAAGTATAGGGTTTTGTCACCTCTCCAACGGTTTCTCCATTAGGTAGGATTTTATTGGCCCAAGCACTTATTTGTTGGGGAGAAACTGAGCCAATTCGGAGTTGTTGATGTTTATATCGGTCGATCATAGAAGACAAATTCTGATTCATTCCGATTAAGCTTCCTTCCTATTAATCTGGAAGTTCTTCTCAGATACAAGGAAATGATTCAGTTCCAGAGCCAAAGATCGTAATTCTCGGACGAGCAATCGAAAAGATTCTGGAGCATTTTCAGGTTTAGGTATTGTTCCTCCAATGATCATAGTACCAAGTACTTCTTGGCGAGCTCTAATATGATCAGATTTATAAGTAAGCATTTCTTGTAAAATATGAGCAACACCAAATCCCTCTAGAGCCCAAACCTCCATTTCTCCTACCCGTTGTCCT
>NW_028322839.1:0-7500 GCF_047325235.1 Durio zibethinus | reverse complement strand
CAGTATAGACCGAAATTCCGTTAGGATCCAATTCTGATCGATAATAGATACCGGGGCTTTGCAATATTTGATTGATCACAATTCTGTATATTCCATTTACTATAGAAGTTCCGAGGGAGTTCATTAAAGGAATGTTTCCAATAAAAATTGTTTGTTCTTGCATATCCTTACTGGTTTTCAAAATTAATCCTGCGGATACATATAATTTAGAAGAATATGTGAGTGATTCATATACAGCATCCCTTTCTTTTATCAACGGTTCCACCAATTGATATGTTTCCACAAATAATTGAAATTCAATTTCTTGATCTGTATCTTCAATTTTTGGAAACTTATCAAGTTCTTCTGTTAAGCCCCGATCCATGAACCCACAAAATCCTTCAAATTGTATCTGATTCAACCCAGGTATTGTATACATTTCCCCATTTTCATTCCCGAGCATTTTGAATTTCCCATTTATCAAAAAAATCCCATTCTTTTCTCATTCTTCATCGAATCATATGAATCGATCTAATAATGATGGAATTGAATTTCTATTCTGTTTACTGAATCACATGAAATTTTATCTAACTCCATATACCATATAATATATATGGAATGTATGAAATGCGTATGAACGGAAGAAGAAAAATTATACTCAAATTTTAATTTATATTTATAACAAACAGCTACATAAAAGAATTGATAAATGCCATTTAGCCTTATGGAGTTTTGTATAGAATATCAAAAAAAAAAATAATAATTCAATTTCTACCATTATTATGATATTCCATATTCCAATCCGATTGAATACCAGAAAAATGAAATGAATTCCTGATTTGATCTGTTCGTTGAGATAAAGACAAAATAATCATAAAATATATATCGGGAGAGAGTTGATTTTTCTAGCACTTAATTTTTTCATAGATTCCATTGTTCTGTTCAAAAAATGATTCGCAGAGAAGAGAGATGTTTTTACCCATTTTTTAGTTTTTTATTTTTTAGTAGAATATTTAGAATATGATTGAAGTGCGTACGAAAAGAGGGCTTGTATTTATTAAACATATGCAGATATAGCATTTCTATTTATATATGTCTTTCCTCTTTTCTTTTTATTCCATTATAGCTCTCTAGTGGAGACAACACATGGCGTGCTCTATCAAAAATTCTATTTTTTCTTTAATTTTAATCTATTCAATGAAAAATTGAAACACGATAATTTCTTGCTGATTCCCTATGGACATCATATCTAGATAGATAAAATACCTCATTAGATAACTAGAGCTGTGTAACAACTTATGTTCGGGGGTTTACATAGACTCATAATTGCTGTTATATTATTATAATATAATTTATAATTATATAATTTATAATTGAAATTAAGAAAGTTTTTTTATTGAATTGAAAAATTGAAAAAAAAAATCAATACTAATTAGTTATGTATCCATTTTTATTTTCTTATACCATTAGAGAAAGACAAGTGAAGAAGAATCGTCCATAAATTTGCCGTCAATAGTTAATAGTTAATGGTTCCAATTTTTTTGTCCTGCATTTTTACTTTTGTAACTGAGAATCCACATTTTCTTTTTCAATAGAAAAGAAAAAAGAAAGGGAAAGTTTTTGTTTTTAGATATTGTGTGTCTTGAGATACTATAACCAATTGAAGGTATGGATCCAATCTAAAAATAAAAAGGGGATACTCTCATTTTTTTGTTTGTAGCCTTTTGGCGACATGGCCGAGCGGTAAGGCGGGGGACTGCAAATCCCTTATTCCCCAGTTCAAATCCGGGTGTCGCCTGATCAACAAAAAACGCGAAATCCTATATTCTGTTTTGCTGATATAACTCGACCAATTTTCTCCGGCAAAAACAAGTGTAAGAAAAGGACTCTTGATACTTTCTTGATTATAAACTTGATTATAAACTTCCGGAGGTTTTGTTTTCTAAAGTGTTGTAAATCCTTACGTCTAGGATTCAAGGAAAAACTAGAGTAGTGGAAGGGAATGAGTAAATCTTGATATGGTAGCCCCTCCCCTACTAATAGAGGGGCTACTATCGGAGTCTTGAATTAGATTGGATAACGGGAGTGTTTAATTAACTAATGAATGGTTGTAGAAGGGTTGGAAGATACTTTGTATACAGACTGATGAAAGTCTCTGAGTGTTCAGGCATCCAATCAATATTAGATTGGATGGATAATTGGCTTTTACTTAATAAGGGACACCAAAAGAAAGAAGAAGTCTTATTATTGCTACATGTGAGTAACATTCTTTTGATACTTCCAAAAGTGTTACTGCGTATTTTGCTTGTGCTTAATGGTTCTCGATTTTACTAGAAATCATATAAGAACTTGTTATAAGCGGATTTATTGAAGTGTTTCATCAACGGTGGTGTGTCAGAATTCCCTTTTCCTTTTGACTCTGCACCGGTAATTCCACTATTATTAGTGAACAATAATGGAAAAATTCCTTCCTATTTGTTTCATATTCATAGAAATTAGGGGACATAATACACATGGATATAGTAAGTCTTGCTTGGGCTGCTTTAATGGTAGTCTTTACATTTTCCCTTTCACTCGTAGTATGGGGAAGAAGTGGACTCTAGGGGTACTTCTAATTGGGTTGAGGAATCAAACCGTATCAATTGTTTTCTAGATCGTTTTGCAAAGCCTTTTTAACTATTTTATTAGTCTTCATTTCGAAATTCTTGGATTCTAGTGGAGTAATGTATTCTATGAATAATACCCTTTCAATCAAAATCAAACAAACATTTCAATAATTCCCATGTTCGTATTTCGAAAGTAAAAGGGATACGGATGATAGGCAATTTATTAAAAAAAAAAAAGAATTCTTCCTAAATTTTCTATTTTGATGAACCAGCTCTTACCAGAGTTATATATGGACAATGAGGGACAAGGAACCCCCCCCCCTTTTTTTTTTCTGTATTTGTTTGTTTTTATTTCCTTCCCTCTTTACTGTTACTGTTCAAAGAGAAAAAAAGTAGTTCTTTTATTTAATAAGATCTTGCCTTAGTGTAGTCACATATTGCACACTTACCCCCTGTTTTATTTATTATTTTAGGAATTTTATTTATGCCATGCTTTATTGACTCATTTCATATCATGGATCAAAGAAAAGAAGTTAAATTAAAAATCGGTTCCATGAAATGAAAGAATTAGAAAATCGTAAGACTTGCCTTTCAATTATTTCAGATTGATTGAAATCAACACAAATAAAATAGATCAAGCGAAGAAATAAAATTGAGATACTATGTACATTACATATATTTCATTACATATATTTAATTGATATCGACATGTATGAAGATACATATTGTAGATTCATCTATATTAAGCTTGTATCTTTATACATTACAATAATAGATATGGATAGTATGGTAGAAAGATTCATATTTTTTTTCTACCATACTATCGAGTTTGATAGGATACTGCTGATTCTAGTCCATTCATTTTATTTAATTTATTTAAGACGTGAAATTGGAATCCTTTTTTTCTTAAATCCTTGATAAAAAGTCAAGTTTCATTCAAATTAATCACTTTGACTGACAGTTTTTACGTATATTATAAGTAAAAAGGCGGTAGGAACTAGAATGAACAGCGCTGTAGCAATAAATGCGAGAATATTTACTTCCATAATTTCATTGTTTTTTTTACTTCGCAATAACTCGGGATTTAATCCCATAGAGATGATAAATTTGTCGCTTGTAAATTCAATGCGATGACTTACATTTCAATGACATCGAATCGGATCAATATCATGAATAACAATATCTAAGCTATCAAATCGATTCACCGTCGAGAATTGAATAGTATAACATAGGAAGCTCTTTTATCCACACCGAATACAAAATTGGATTCCTGGCCCAATCAAAAGAATTCCTTTCCTTTATTTCTATAT
The DNA here is from genome assembly GCF_047325235.1 of Durio zibethinus. NCBI lineage: Eukaryota > Viridiplantae > Streptophyta > Magnoliopsida > Malvales > Malvaceae > Durio > Durio zibethinus. The sequence continues at coordinate 3,605 of NW_028322839.1, read as the reverse complement.
ATTCTTTTCCACTCTTTCTTTTCGATAATCTACCGCCTTCCTTGTACAATCATCTGATGATGTATCATCTGACTGCTTTTCCACTTTCACCGTTTACAAATAGTTTACAAATAAACCCCAACAAAAAATGGAAAGGAAAAAATAAATAAAAAGGCTATCCTTGGGAATGAAATTCTTTCATTTGTATTCCCTTTCACAGAAAATGGAGGGATCAATTGATGTATTTTTTTTTTATTGTATCCGTCGGGACTGACGGGGCTCGAACCCGCAGCTTCCGCCTTGACAGGGCGGTGCTCTGACCAATTGAACTACAATCCCAGGGCAATAAAGAAAAGTGTACAGCATAGATATTCTTATGATTTCATTCAAGCCATTTTCTATTTAAATTTTAGATTCGAATCGCCGTGTTGTAACAAACAAAGGCGCGAGTGATATATTGATATCCATACGGGTATGCGCTTTAGTGAGAGCAACGCGGATTACTAGTTACTAGTAATCCTTTCGTTATTGCCAAATCGATCGATAATCAATTTTAAAATGAAAAAAAAAAAAGAGTCTTTTTTCTTTACTTTACTCTTTCTTTTCATTAAACTTTATACTTAATGATCCTGATATGAATCTAGATCATTATCAAGGTCAGAATTTATGGGAACAAATAAATAGAACAAATAAAAACAAATAGCGGTAGGGATGGATATATCAGAAAATTGGACTTTTTTTATTCTTCCCTAATTTTTTTGTTTGGCTTTTCTGGAAAACAAAATACAAAAAAATGGGCATTTTATGTTATGGCGGATCAGCGAATTATTGGGCCGAGCTGGATTTGAACCAGCGTAGACATATTGCCAACGAATTTACAGTCCGTCCCCATTAACCGCTCGGGCATCGACCCAGGAAGAATCAATTATAGGTTTATTGATAATCCATGATCAACTTCCTTTCGTAGTACCCTACCCCCAGGGGAAGTCGAATCCCGCTGCCTCCTTGAAAGAGAGATGTCCTGAACCGCTAGACGATGGGGGCATATTTGCCTGACCGACATCATACTATGCTCATAGTATGAACAGTTTTTTGAAATTGTCAATATAATGGAATGATATGACTAGATCCGAAAGCTTTTTCCATCTTTTATGATTTTCCATTTTTGATTCATGATTTATACTCATAAATCATTCATTTGAATCGCCACTCTATTCTATATAGAAATAAATTAGATATAGAAATAAATTAGATAAATTCAATCTATTATATTATTATATTATATAAATCGATATTATAAAAAGAAACTAGATTATATTAATAATACAAAGTATAAGATCCTTTCGGGAAGTGATTGGTCTGACATAAACATAAAAAGGGGAGTTTAAACTTCATTTCTTCCACTTTCATTCTTCATTTCTTCCACTTTCATTCATTGATTCACTCATTATTAAGATTAAGACGAGACAGGCGTATTTCTATCTCACACTAAGCAGGAAATTAACAAAAAGTAAATCTGGAATTTGGGAAGAGGGAGCAAGAAGTTATCGAAAATTATGTGTGTTTTTTTTTTTTTTCTAAAAATTGGGTTCGGTGGACAAAGCAAATCTCTTCATCACATGTTTCGATAAAATATATTGGATCCATGTCGAATTGCTAAGGTACATCTATTAATCAAATCAATAAATGAATTTCGTTCTGTTCTGATAAGCCAATTATGATCGGCCTTGAAACAATTCATTGCATTGATATTTATCAAATCCAATATCAATAAACCCATTTTACCCTCTACACGTTAAGTAAATTAGAATTCTCATTCCTGAATGAGCTACTAGCCACTATGAGTCTACTGCATATACTTATATATATATAACTTATACTTATATATATATATATAAATAGATCTTATCGATTCATTCAGTAATTGAATCGAACGGCCCTTTTAACTCAGTGGTAGAGTAACGCCATGGTAAGGCGTAAGTCATCGGTTCAAATCCGATAAGGGGCTTTTGGCTTTTTTTTTCATAAAACTCCAGTGAAATAGTAGTATTCATATTTAAACGAAGAATAGGGGTGTTGTTTTTATTGGTAATAAAAAACCAACTGTATATGTATAATAATTTAATTAGAAACTGTATAATTTAACTCTAATAAGTTATTATCTAATAAGTTATTATTCTAATGAGTTAGAGTAGAGTAATTCTAAAAGAAAGTTGAACATTTGTTTATTATAATGAATAATGATAAGTCGTCTCTTGAATTGACAAATATATATATATATTTTATTTTTATTTTGCATTATATTATTCCAATCAAATCCATTGTAAAGAATTGTAAAGATTAGAAATCAACAAAAGAAAAAGTAAGTGGATCTAACCCATTGAATCGTGACTATATCCACTATTCTGATATTAAAATTCGATAGAGATGAAATTGGAACAGTAGATTTCTTTTTTTTTTTCATATTTATTTGGACTCCACAAGAATCTGTCGATATTTCCGATTCAATCTTCTTGTTACTAGGAATAAATTAATATTCTATTCCTTTATAGAGAAAGAGAAACGTTTATTTCAAGTTACAACCTAAGAGCCTTTTTCAATATCTTATCTTTCTTTGATTCCAGAACACAACAAGACCCATTTCTATCTATATAGAATATATAGAATTTTTTAGATATAAATCTAAATCAAATCATGTCTTCACATATCAAATATTTCCATATCGATACATATGACACTTTTGTTCTGACAATGTGATGGAGAGTGAGTGCGAAAAAGAAACTTTCATTTTGAGTCTCCTATTATTTAATTTAATATTGTATTAGATTGAAAAATAGGAACTTCTCTCTTTTTCTGATATAGAAAAGTAAATAGAAAAATATTCGAAGTGGATTTCTCGACCCGTGAAATGAAAAAATATACTCTGGAGTTTTTTTTTGTTTTATATTCATCTGAAGGAAATATGAGAAAGAAAACAATAAAATAAATAAAAGAAATAATATATATATATATATATATATATATATATATCAGACTATAGTAATTTAATACACATAGAAATTAGAAGAATACAAAAAAAATATTGATTTTTATCAATCTCACGAACAAGATCCAAGAATAAGGTTAGTTGATGGAGGGAGAGGGGTAGATCTGGGGATCAACCAGTAGCGAGAGAAGGGGTCGCTTCTTCCTTGAATTGAACAGTTCGTTCAAAAAATTCATCTATCTGATTGATGAGCCATAAGACAATTCATGGTTCAGGTTCAGACGACTAGTAAAAATAGGAAAGAATAAACGAATTGAGTTCATGGATTTACCTAAGTCAGGTTATGGACCAATACAAGAAAATATTTTTTTATATTCGAAACCAATTAATTATAAGGGGCAGTGCACGAGAAATCAAATCATACATAAAAAATCGAATCCCCGAACGCCCCCATAACATAAGGTGCTCGGAAATGGTTTGAAGTAGTTGAATAGGAGGATTGCTATGACTATAGCCCTTGGTAAATTTACCAAAGATGAAAATGATTTATTTGATATTATGGATGACTGGTTACGTAGGGACCGTTTCGTTTTTGTAGGTTGGTCCGGCCTATTGCTCTTTCCTTGTGCCTATTTCGCTT
>NW_028322838.1:12500-43209 GCF_047325235.1 Durio zibethinus | reverse complement strand
TCGCCTAGATAAGATTTTTCCTTGTTCACTAATAAATCGACTAATTAAACTCATGTTTCTATAATCAATTCGATCCCCCGATTGGATCGGGGGCAAACGCCTACGAAAAGATCGCTTGTATTTATCCATCATTTCTTTATTCCTTATTTCTAAAAATAATCCTATCCTATCCTTTTCTAAAATCCTATTTTGATCGGATCAAATTCAAATTATAGAATTAATAGAATAAATACGATTTGCTTTGTTTTTTTTATTATTGTATTATTTATTTATTATTTATTTCTTATTTATTTGTTTATTTTATTAGTTTATTTTAATTATTTATTTATTATTTATTTGTTTATTTTATTAGTTTATTTTATTATTATATTATTTATAGATATTTATTTAAATATAATTTCATATTTTAATATATTTAATATATAAATATAATTTCATATTTTAATATATTTAATATATAAATATAATTTCATATTTTAATATATTTAATATATAAATATAATTTCATATTTTAATATATTTAATATATAAATATAATTTCATATTTTAATATATTTAATATATAAAATATAAATATAATTTAATATTTTAATATATTTAATATATAAATATAATTTAAATAAATATCTATAACTGTGATAATACATAAATAATAAATAAATATAATTTATAAATATATATAAATATAATTTCATATTTTAATATATTTAATATATAAAATATAAATATAATTTAATATTTTAATATATTTAATATATAAATATAATTTAAATAAATATCTATAACTGTGATAATACATAAATAATAAATAAATATAATTTATAAATATATATAGAACCGACACGAAAATAATAAATAATTAATAAAATAAGAAATAAATAATGAAATATAGTAATAAATACAAAATATAGTAATAACTAAAAAATATAGTAATGAATAAATCATACAATATAATAAATAATACAATATTAACAATATTAAAATTAACAACAATATTAAAATTAACAATATTAAAATAATCATTATGCACGAATAGAAAATAAAAAAAAAAATAGTTAGTGATATTAAAAATCTAATTCCTAATCAATGAAAATCCAACTCCTAATCATTCGAAGACTGTAAACTAAAAATCATTCGAAGACGGTAAACTAAAAAAATAAATAATTGACTCGAGAATAAAGAAAAAAATTATTAAAAAAATAAGAACTAAATAAAAAATAGAATAAAAAAAAATAAAAGAATATTGATACAATCATATACCAGGTTAAAAAGGTTAAAAATTTATTAACGTGCATATCGAATAATTTAAAACTAAAAACTTCACTTTAAAAAGAAAGCGTGGAATAGACAAGGAAATACAAATATAGACTAATATATAAATAAAATATTTGTTATATATTAGTTATATATTATATCTAACTAATTATATACTTAATATTACTTAATATATTATATAATATATATTATTATACCTGAATACCTAATGTCCTATTTTCTCATACTAAATACCTAATGTTACCTAAATACCTAATGTCCTATTTTCTCATATTCTCGGGAAGGGTTGACATACGAGTACTTGATTCGATTTATTTCTTTATCTCCCCGTGAATTGTATGTTTGTAACAATAGGAACAGAATTTCTTCAATTCCAATCGACTAGGCGTATTGTGTCGATTTTTTTGAGTAATATACCTGGAAATGCCCGTTGATTCCTTATTAACGACGTTTCGAACACAACTGGTACATTCCAAAATAATCGTTACTCGGACATCTTTACTCTTGGCCATGAACCCCCTTTGAGTTTTTAATTCACCCAACTCTTCTATTTTCCGATCAAAAGTGAAGAAGAAAGGAATGAAAATAAATAAATAAAAGTTGCTAACTCAAAACCAAATCCTGAAAGATTTCGTTGCAATCAATTGCAATCAATATAGTAAATCAATATGTATTATACTAATAGTAAATAAGTAATACAATGATTTCTAACTCGATTTAGAATCACAGTACGGTATTTTCTTTAAGTATCTTGTAGGATACTGTTGTTCCAGCCACATTTCTCTTTTCGCTCTACTAGTAATTTAATTGGAGCTTGAACCCAAGTTTTGTTGAGGTTCAATCCACTTTTTTCGTTCTACCTTCCTTATTTATTTTATATAATTCTTATATAATTAGAATTCTAAAAAAACTAAATAGAATTATTTCTTATATAATTAGAATTCATTTCTTATATAATTATAATTCTAAAAACAACTAAAGTCAAGGGGGGGCGAGAGATTAGTCACAGATATTTGATTGTATATCGATCTAATCTTTTTCACCCCGTCCCGCGACAATAACTAGAATTAAAAAAAAGGGAATGTTAACGCATCCGGGAAGAAACGATTGATCTCTATCAATAAACCCGCTAAAGAACCGAACCAGAGAGTACTTAGTACCGGTGCTACGGAAAGATATGTTTTTAGATCTCGCATTTAAAATCCTCCTTCTTTATCGTATTACATACATTATGGTAATACATATATAATCACATGTATGTGTGGTTAAAGACCACTTGTATTTGTATATTTGTACCCGGAATTCCTAATTCAAAATTAAAATTTAAATGTACAATGATTCGATAGATAAGATTTTCCTTTTCTTAAAACAGCAAAATAGGTCCCTTTCTGCCTGAGAATTCCCGCCAAAAAGATTCATTTATTATTCATTATATGGTTGTTATATGATATGAGACCAAAAAGAGGAAATGGAAAGATAATTTTTGTATATCAATAGATGAAATAAGGGTGTGGAAAACAAGACAGGGATTCTCTACAATAACATCGTAGGCCAATTGAAAGGGATGTAGCGCAGCTTGGTAGCGCGTTTGTTTTGGGTACAAAATGTCACGGGTTCAAATCCTGTCATCCCTACCTATTACTTCTCCTTTGAGCAGTAAGGAGGGAGCCATTTTAGTTTTAGATTGATTAAAATTAAGCATACATAATCTATCATTTTCTCATATTATATATGATATATGATAGTATAGGTGTGCACGATGTATTGGGGTTATAAAATAAAAGAATCCTCTTTTTTACAGTCTTATTTATTATGATAAGAAAGCGCTCTTAGTTCAGTTCGGTAGAACGTGGGTCTCCAAAACCCAATGTCGTAGGTTCAAATCCTACAGAGCGTGATTCCGCTCTTGTTAAGTCGAAAATTACACCGAACTGAAAAAAAAAAAAAAAAAAAAAAAATTGAACAGCAATTCGAATTTGACCTCCTTGAATTAAATTAATTAAATTAAAATTAAAGGGGTCAGTCAAAAAAAGAGATGTTAATTAATCAAAGGTCCAACTGATCACCACGTATGTATTGTAAATATGCGGTTACGAATAATCCAGCCAAAGTAATAGGAATTAGACCTAAGACGATTCCAAATAGAAAAACTTCAATCATTTCAATTTATTTGAAAGGAGAAAAAGAAAGGTAATATCTATCCCTAAATATTAATCTCTATTGCCCATGAATATCAATAACTAATAATTGATAATTAACACGGTAAGGAACTATAGAATATATGGAATAGGACAGAAAACTTTGTTTTTATTAATTGTTCGTTCATTCAATTAATTTTCAAATAAGTCGTATCTTACTCAGACCAATAAATAGAGCTGAGGTTATAGTTAAAGCCGCTAGTAAAAAACCGAAATAACTAGTTAGAGTAGGCATGAAGGAGCTAAATGAAATATGTTCTTTTTATACATATGTTTATAAAGCACTTACCTAAGTTTCAATTTTTAAAAGAGACGGGGATAAGCAAAAATACCAATTGAAAGAATAAGTTCAATTGAAATTTTTTGATTCATCAATCATTCTAAACGGTATTCACAAAAATAGAGCGGCAGGACAAGAGTAGAAAAGAAAAAGAAATAGATTCATCATCTTTGTAGTTAGGTCAAGAAAAAACCTTTGGATCTAATACAAGAATACAAGAAAGGCCGCCTCACAAATATTGATTAGTAGAATTTTTTTTTTATTCCTTGCTCTTTTTTTTATCTATATCTAATACTATCGACTACTCTTACTTGTTACTAGACGACTAAGCAATTCCTTAAAATAAAAAAAGGAGGGCTTACAACAAAAAACAAAACCTCTTATGCAATTACGAAAAAAAGTCAATTTTTAGATTTCGCATCTAATTGACTTGCGGAAATATGATAATTTCCTTCATGAATTATTATAAACTTGTTGGATTCACGGGTTACCTGATCTTCCGTTTCTAGCCCCAAACCAATAATAGAATCCCCTATATTATATTCCAGGAATTTGAGGAATTTTCTATCGCATGATACGTGGTTATACATCGACAAGCAAGAAGAAGAAAGAAATTATCTAGCACTTCATGTCGATATACTGTTTGAAATTGCGTTGCTGTGTCAGAAGAAGGATAGCTATACTGATTCGGTATACTCTAAAAATACCTTTGGTACAATATTGACGATCTCACAAAGATTGAATTTCAGTGAATTTCCGTTTACTGATCTCATCTTTTACGGAATCGATCCCCTACAAGAATATGCGGAGCTCAGCATGTCTGGAAGCACAGGAGAACGTTCTTTTGCTGATATTATTACCAGTATTCGATACTGGATCATTCATAGTATTACTATACCTTCCCTATTCATTGCGGGTTGGTTATTCGTCAGCACAGGTTTAGCTTATGATGTGTTTGGAAGCCCTCGTCCAAACGAGTATTTTACAGAGAGCCGACAAGGAATTCCATTAATAACCGGCCGTTTTGATTCTTTGGAACAACTCGATGAATTTAGTAGATCTTTTTAGGAGGACCCAATGACCATAGATCGAACCTATCCAATTTTTACAGTGCGATGGTTGGCTGTTCACGGACTAGCTGTACCTACCGTTTCTTTTTTGGGGTCAATATCAGCAATGCAGTTCATCCAACGATAAACCTAATCCGAATTAATTATAGAGCTATGACACAATCAAACCCGAACGAACAAAATGTTGAATTGAATCGTACCAGTCTCTACTGGGGGTTATTACTCATTTTTGTACTTGCTGTTTTATTTTCCAATTATTTCTTCAATTAAGAAAAAAAGAGTAGTAGAATACTAAATAATAGTAGGAATTCTCTTATCCCATTCGGAAGGATTGCATCTCATAATTATCTATGACTGTTTATGTCTTTAGCATGACCACTTGATGAAATGTGGAGGGAAGCGGGATAAATGGCCGATACTACTGGAAGGATTCCTCTTTGGATAATAGGTACGGTAACTGGTATTCCTGTGATCGGTTTAATAGGTATTTTCTTTTATGGTTCATATTCTGGATTGGGTTCGTCCCTGTAATATGTAATAATGGGATGAACTAAGTTATAGGCATGAAAGTGTAAGAACTCAACGGGGCCCGCCTCCTCTTTCTTTGTCTGATTCGCGAGGAGGGGTCCCGTTGAATTCTTAATGATCATAATATTTTGTTCGTATAAATATAAATGACAACAAATAGATCACTTTTTCCGATGATGTTTTTGAAAAATGAACTCGATTAATTGATTCATAGCATCTGTTCTTCGATAGTATCTATCGATACTTTCAAGGTTAGAAGAAAAAAAGGAATCACTCAATTTCCTTTTCCTGGATGACACAATCACAATATATATTTAATTTTAATATTTAATTTTTTTTAATATTTAATTTTAATATTTTAATATTTAATTTTAATATTTCTTTTTTTTTTCTGTCGACCAGATATCAAGCAAACCCTTTCTAGACTAGTCTAACCTTACTCTATTTATTTTAGTATTTCATCAAAGTTTGAAATTTTTTTATAAGTTCATCGCCTTGCTTCTATTTTATATTTATAAAAAAAAGGATTCCTTCTCTTTTTTTTGGTTGTCCATTACTTATTATATTATATTATACTTATTTATACTTATACTTATTTTATACTTATTTATACTTATTTTATACTTATTATATTATCCTTATTACTTATTCGATTACTTTATTACTTATTCTATTATCTATTATAATCTATTATCTATTATAAGTAAATCTAAAAAAATAAAGGGTTCTGAAAAATCTGGAAAAATATAAACTAAGAATAGAAATCTTTGACGAATGGGATCCGGAATTGTTATTATTTCGACACAAGAAAAGGAATTTTACACATCCTTTTCTTGTGCCGAAGGCTAGGAAGACGAAGAATACTCCCTGTAATTATTTGTTCCCCTCATTTATCCTTCCTTTCTATTCTCCGCTTACTTATCTTATGTTTAGTATCTAATCAAATTGAATTTAGAAAACAAAACCCATTCTGTGACATTTCAATCTGACAATAGGGATATAATTACACCCCTCCCATTTAGATTGAAAAAAGAAAAGAAGGGGTAAAGACAAATAGTCTTCTTCACAATATACAGATTTTGAATGCGGTAAAAGTAATTCCTAGAGAAAGAATATAAACAAGCAAAAGACTTTTCATACTTTTTTCATCATACCTAACCTAATTGCCAGGAAGAATTTGTTCTTTTTTACAAATTTGATGTTGATAAATCCACGGATCTAGAAATTCATTTCGGACACTTGAACCTTTTCAAATTGTTTCTTTTTAAGAACCAAAAAGATTTGTGCAAAAACAATAGATGCCAAGAAGAACAAAAGGCCTTGGACACGTAGTGGATCTTGAAGTACTATTTCTGCATCCCCCTGACCAAATCCACCCACATTAGGATTACTTGTTAATGGTTGATCAAGTTTGATAGATTCACCCTCTGAAACAAGAAGTTCTGGTCCTGGGGGGATAATATCAACCACTTGATGTCCATCCAATGCATCCGTTATGGTTATTTCGTACCCCCCTTTTTCTTTTCGTATGATTTTGCTTACTATACCTGTTGCCGTAGCATTATAAATTGTATTGTTACTTTTGTTCCCGTCGGGATAAATCTGACCCCTTCCCCTATTTCCGCCTACGTATATGGGATATTTTAAGAAATGAACATCCTTATTACTAGCAGGGTCTGGGGAAAGAATAGGAAAGGTGATTTCACTATATTTTTGACCAGGAACAGGACCTATCACAAGAATATTTTTCTGAGTGGGGCGGTAGTTCTGAAAAGACAGATTGCCTATCTTTTCTTTCATCTCGGGCGAAATACGATCAGGTGGGGCTAACTCAAACCCCTCCGGTAAAATAAGAACAGCACCCACATTCAAAGCCCCTTTCTTACCATTAGCAAGAACTTGTTTCAGTTGCATATCATAAGGAATTCTAACAACCGCTTCAAATACAGTATCAGGAAGTACCGCTTGTGGAACCTCAATATCCACGGGTTTATTAGCTAAATGGCAATTGGCACATACAATACGCCCAGTTGCTTCTCGTGGATTTTCATACCCCTGCTGCGCAAAAATGGGATATGCATTTGAAATGGATGCCCCGGTTATTATATAGATCATGAGCGATACGGAAATGGATCGAGTAATCTCCTCCTTTATCCAAGAAAAAGTATTTCTAGTTTGCATGGTACAATCATTGATCCCGAAAATTTCTACAATAAAATTAGGTAGGTCACTAGTATAGTTCCCTATCCACGATTCTGCTATTTACTTTTACTGAAAAAAAAAAAAATTTACTGAAATAGAGGAGGAATTGTATTCCCCTGATGGGTAGAAAGAGTAAAGTAAGTACGACTTTGCATTCTTTGCTTATATACAAAGTAAGAAAGATTCTAATTGAATCCGTGAATCATTTTTCAGTCAGTCAGTGAATGATAAATAACTACAAGTGACGGCGATACATGATTTAAATAACGAAAGATCGAATATTTAAAAATTGTATCTAGAATGACTGGAAGGGTACAAGCAAGAACAGATATAATTTGATCATTATGAGCAAATCCAAAATCTTTGTAGATATAGCCAATCATTAGTTCCCAACCGTGGTGCGAATGGAATCCGACACAGAACTCAGTTAATAAAAGAATAGAAAAAGCTTTTATTGTGTCGCTTAAATTATATAGGAATTCTTGAACCCAAGAGTTAAGAATAACAAGTTCTTCATTACCCAAAATAGAATAACCACTTAGAATAACGAAACAGATTAGATTTGTCGAGAAGTGCAAAATCGTATGGATACGATCCTCATTGTGCATCTTGATCAATTGGATCGTTTCTTTGTGGATTCCTATACGAAGTTTTTGTAGATGTGTTTCCGGGTATTCTTTTATCATTTCGTCCAACAGGAGGAGTTCCTCTACTTCTATGAATTGTTCTAGAATACTTTTTTCTTGAATATCATTCAAAAAAGTTTCGGATTGCCTAGTATTCCACCAATTAGTAATCCAAGATTTCAGACTTTTATTAAATGAGAGAGAGATCCACCAGGGCAAAAATACTATAGATGCAAAATATAGAAGGGGAGTGAATGCTTTCTTTTTTGCCATTTTTTCATCTGTGAATTGTTAATGAACCCACCTCATTCGTTGACTTTATGTGATCTAATCTTTCTATCAAGCATGACTTTCATTATATTATAAATTATAAGATAAATTATAAGGTAGGGGCCCATGAATCTATTCTCTGTTTTTTTTTTTTTTGATTCAGTGCTTAGTCCTTGAATCTAAAAAGAGTACAGAAATAGAAAATAAGAATCCACTTTGAATTCGAATGTTCGAATGAAATATATATATATATTATTGTTTCCAGATATCTCAATTGATCAAATTCGAAGCAATTGCCCTCTTTCGATAACTGCCCGAAAGAACCGCTTCAAATAATAAAGATTATTCTATTCAGATTTTGAGACGAAGGAGCTCCCTGTCTATATCAAGATATCAATCAAATATGTCGAAAAATTTTCGCGGGTTATCTAGACTGTATATAGTCTAGAGTCCGGGAATAATTGAAAAAAAAAAAATTATGAAAAATATTATGATGATCAAAAATGAGTGACAAAAAAAGACAGAAAAGTTATCATTACATTTATCATTATGTTATAAGAAAGAAATCTACTTGTTTAGTTCTTAAGGAGCACAAAAGAAAGGATAAAAGGGGAGGGGCTGATTGACAAAAGGAAAGTAGAGAAAATTTACAAGATATAATCTATCTGTATCTAACGTATCAACTCCAAATATTGAAAATAAAAAGTTAAATATTTCGAAATACTTTGATATATGAGATGAATCCATTATTTCGATTTCTTGCTTGTTTTGTTACTGAATTAAGTTGAGTGGTTTTACATTTACAGACGCATAAAAAACAATTTTTGTGGACAAAAAAAAAAAAACAGTTTTGTTTTATGTTATGACTCTTCCGTATACGTCTTCTTTGGTTCGAGTGGGCATTCTTAAGAAACTTCAGTTTAGTTCTGCTATAGAAAAAAGAGGCTTCTTGTCTTGAGTTTTTTCCTCCTGCCGAGAAAGCATTTATTCTGCAATTCATTTCAAAAGACTTCAATCGGTACACGCAAAAAATAGGCCAATTCAGCAGCTTTTTGCTCAATTTCTCGTGGAGTCAAATTCTCATCAGTACGAGTCAAGGGAACGGCCCCCTGGCCTCTGATTTCCATATAAAGGACACGCCGAGCATAAATACCCTCTTTAACTTCTATTCTGATGGACTGAATATCTTTCATAAGGAATCGTAGAAAGATGCGACGATTTTTTCCAGGAAAACCCCAACGAAAAATACATACTATTCCCTCTTTTCTATCGAATCGATCATAACCACTACCTACATTCCAAAAAATCGTGCACCACAAATAGGAACTAATAAAGAGACCCGCGATCCCATAGAAAGACATCACGATTCCTTGTGGAAAAAAAACTATTTGCTGAGACGGAAATAAAGATATCAAATTCCTACCAAGATAACTAGAAGTTCCAACTAATAAAAACCCTAATGAACCAAAAAAAAGAATAAAGGCCCAGCAGAAATTGCTTGTTTTTCGAGACCCCACTATAAATTCTATCCATATAGATTCTGATCGCCAACTCATACATACTAGATCCAGTTGCATTTTATTGGAATTGAGAAAATAAGCAAAAAAATTTGACTTTACTTTTTTTGTTTCCGAAGTAACTCTCATCAACTAGTGCTATTTTGATATGAACTTTTAGAAGTAATTCATCAAATTGCTTAGATCTAAAATCATCCCCTTTATATGATCCCCTATACAGATCTACTAGATATATAGACTTTAATTTCATACATTCGTCCGGTACCGATCCACTTGCTATAATTCATTTACCCCTATATCATGTTTACGTATGCATAAGAGGAGCTTTTTCATTTATGTTCGGGGAAGCCGGATGGATGTTATACAATATTCTACTAAATAGATATCCGTGGCATCTAAGTCGTGAAAAAAAAAATAGATAAGATTTGGTCTTGGCCTTGGCCCCATCGAATCTAAAAAATCTTAGTTTTTTGAACATACAAAGATAAAGAAGCCATTGCAATTGCCGGAAATACTAGGCCTACTAAAGGCACAAAAATAGAGGGAATTGTCATAAAATGGGTACCTCAATTTAATATTCGTACCTGTTATTGTTATATTGTTAGTTATAAAGTTAGTTATAAATATATCTTATAATAATTATATTATAATTCGTATATTATACTAAGTATATCTAAATATTATACTAAGTATATCGAAATACTAAGTATATCTAAATATTATACTAAGTATATCTAAATACTAAGTATATCTAAATATTATACTAAGTATATCTAAATACTAAGTATATCTAAATACTAAGTATATCTAAGCGAGTATATATATCTAATATATATATCTTATCTAATAAGTGCAAGGAATGTAGAATTAAATAAAGGGACTTGCCCATCTTTCTAAATGAAATAAAATAGGTGTATGATAAGATAATCCACTTTCTTTATTATCTTACTTTATTCCTACTTTTCTTATTATTATTATTCTATTGTTCTTGTCTTCTAATTTTAATTTCTAATTTGAATTTAATAAAGAAAGAGTTTATTACAAATTGAGAAAGAGTTTATTACAAATTGTCGAAAGATTCGATTCGTTAGAATCCGATCCAAGAACAGGGATTTTTAGTAAAAATAGAATTCTCGGGAGATATAGAAAGATGCAAAACTCTATATTTATATTTTTTCTATATTTGAATTATATAAACATACGCAATAGAGCAAGATAAAATTCGTTTTTCGACAATTCCATTTTATGTCACAAAGTCAAAGCCCATTATGCGGGCTTTGACTTTGATTCTGATAAACTAACTAACTGCCTTTTCACTACAAAGAAAATAATTTAACTTAAGACTCTACTTGATTGAATTTTGATTCAAAGGAAAAAAACCGTGGAACTGAAATAACTCACTCAGAACACCCTTTAAAGGATTACGTGGTACGATTGGATCGAATAAACCCTTATGGAATAAATATTCAGCCTCCTGTGAACCTTCAGGTACTGTTATATTCAATGTTTGCTCAATTACTCTTTTACCCGCAAATGCAATATAGGCATTGGGTTCAGCAATAATGATATCCCCCAACATACCAAAACTCGCGGTCACTCCACCAGTAGTAGGAGATGTAAGAATTGATACATAAAATAACTTTTTATTTGATTGATAATCATATAAAGCAGAAGATATTTTAGCCATTTGCATCAAGCTCAAACTTCCTTCTTGCATGCGTGCTCCTCCGGAAGCACACACTAGAATAAGAGGCAAAAAATTATTGGTAGCATATTCGATCAAACGGGTGATTTTCTCGCCTACTGCGGATCCCATACTACCCCCCATAAACTGAAAATCCATAACCCCGATTGCTATAGGAATACCGTTTAGTTGACCCGTACCTGTTTGAATAGCCTCAGTTAATCCTGTCTCTCTTTGATAAGAATCAAGACGATCTTTATAGGGCTCTTCGTCATACTCAAACGGATCAGAATCAATACCATCTTCGTCATACTCAAACGGATAAGAATCAATACCATCTTCGTCATACTGAAATGGATCAGAATCAATACCATCTTTATCTTTG
The DNA here is from genome assembly GCF_047325235.1 of Durio zibethinus. Classification (NCBI taxonomy): domain Eukaryota; kingdom Viridiplantae; phylum Streptophyta; class Magnoliopsida; order Malvales; family Malvaceae; genus Durio; species Durio zibethinus. Next base: position 31,174 of record NW_028322838.1, on the reverse strand, counting down.
TCAAACTGAAATGGATCATAATCAATACCATCTTTATCTTTATCTTTGTCAAACTGAACTTTATCTTTGTCAAACTGAACTTTATCTTTGTCAAACTGAACTTTATCTTTGTCATACTGAACTTTATCTTCGTCATACTGAAATGGATCAGAATCAAGACCATCTTTATCTTTGTTAAACTGAAATGGATCATAATTAATACCATCTTTATCTTTGTTAAACTGAACTTTATCTTTGTCATACTGAACTTTATCTTTGTCAAACTGAACTTTATCTTTGTCATACTGAACTTTATCTTCGTCATACTGAACTTTATCTTCGTCATACTGAAATGGATCAGAATCAATACCATCCATATAAGGCTCTTCTTGGTCAGACTGAAATGGATCATAATCAATACCATCTTCGTCAGAACCATCTTCGTCAGCTTCGTCAGAACCATCTTCGTCAGCTTCGTCAGAACCATCTTCGTCAGCTTCGTCAGAACCATCTTCGTCAGCTTCGTCAGAACCATCTTCGTCAGCTTCGTCAGAACCATCTTCGTCAGCTTCGTCAGAACCATCTTCGTCAGACTGAAATGGATCATAATCAATACCATCTTCGTCAGACTGAAATGGATCATAATCAATACCATCTTCGTCATACTGAAATTCAATGGGATCCAGAGAGATCATGTCTTCATCCATAGGATCCCAAGTACCTGGATCAATCGAAAGTTCGATTCTATCTGAACTACTCATTTTCAAATGATATCCACAGTATTCACAAATATTCATTTTTGGCTTAAGAAATTTCTTATAATTTAATCCATAACAATCTTCATTTTCGCATAGAACCCACAAATGCTTGAAATCTTTAGGCCTTTCTAAATCATTACCATTTGCGCAACTTTCTTTTAGAGTTAAATCATTACCATTTGCGCAACTTTCTTTTAGAGTTAAATCATTACCATTTGCGCAACTTTCTTTTAGAGTTAAATCATTACCATTTGCGCAACTTTCTTTTAGAGTTAAATCATTACCATTTGCGCAACTTTCTTTTAGAGTTAAATCATTACCATTTGCGCAACTTTCTTTTAGAGTTAAATCATTACCATTTGCGCAACTTTCTTTTAGAGTTAAACCATTGTCTTCACTACTATTTCCACCTTCAACACAAATGTAACCACAAATGCAATTATAAATATAACTATCATTGTAATTGTCACTACCACTTAAAATGGAACTATCAATACAGGTTTGAGAACGAAGATAAGAGTTAATACAACTCTTAATGTGATTATTCCAACTATAGTTAGTATCATACAAGTTAAAATCATAGTGGGGATCGTCATTGTCAATCTCAAAAATTTGATTTTCACTATTAAAATATAGAGAATAATTATCCTGATTACTATCATTATCCTGATTACTATCCCTAATTAAAACCCTAATTCGGGTGTCATCAGAAATGAAATTCCGAATGTCTTTGACGCCAACTAAATGATCAACCTTACTGTAATAACTAGAGCTGTCACTACAACCATGAATGTTTTTATCCATATCATTTCTAACCGGGTCTTCGTTTACACTAGTATTTTCAATAGGACCAAGGCTATCCATTGATTTACTTAGCCCACATCTGTATTCTAATTCCCCCTTAGACAAGATAAAATTGAACCATAATTTTTCCATAGAGTTTTCTTGCCTCTATTTAGATGTAAAGTATAATAGATGAATAGTCATTTGATGAAAAAAAAAAAATCATTTATTTCCTATCGGAATACGCATAATGGATACAATCATTAAACTAATAATGAGTGAATATTGAAGTAAAGGATTCTCGTTTGTGAGAACCTGGAGTATCAGTTCATTATATATGATATATGATACTTTACTTTTTTCTTTTCAATTATAAATATAAATTTTCAATTAGAAATAGCGATTTCCCTATGTTGTGTAAAATTCGCACTGAAAAAATTGAAAAAAGAAATTTTTCTCCTATCAAGAACCTTTTTCGTAAAATATCGTCTACTAATACAATAAAATCTCGTCTACTAATACAATAAGTTTCTATTCCAACACGGAACGAATAGGATAGAAAAGAATACACCAATCTTTAGGATCGGCTCAATCCTTTTAGTAAAAGATTGGGCCGAGTTTAATTGCAATTCAACAAACCAACAGTAATTACTGGATTACAAAGTATCCATTGCTTCGAATTCAAATTTTATTTATCTAAAGTATCCATTGCTTCGAATTCAAATTTGATCTCCTTCCATACTTCACAAGCAGCAGCTAGTTCCATACTCCATTTGCCAGCCTCGCGGATAATTTCATTACCCTGGCGGGCAAGGTCACGTCCCTCATTACGAGCTTTTACACATGCTTCTAAAGCTACTCGATTAGCTACGGCACCCGGTGCATTTCCCCAAGGGTGTCCTAAAGTTCCTCCACCGAATTGTAGTACGGAATCATCTCCAAAGATCTCGGTCAAAGCAGGCATATGCCAAACGTGAATACCCCCCGAAGCTACGGGCAGAACACCTGGTATAGAAACCCAATCTTGAGTGAAATAAATACCACGGCTTCGATCTTTTTCAATAAAATCATCACGTAGTAAATCAACAAAGCCCAAAGTTATGTCCCTTTCTCCTTCAAGTTTACCTACTACTGTACCAGCGTGAATATGATCTCCACCAGACAGACGTAAAGCTTTAGCTAGTACACGAAAGTGCATACCATGATTCTTCTGTCTATCAATAACTGCGTGCATTGCGCGATGGATGTGAAGAAGTAGACCATTATCTCGGCAATAATGAGCCAAGCTAGTATTTGCAGTGAACCCACCTGTTAAGTAGTCATGCATTACGATGGGAGCTCCCAATTCTCTGGCAAATATGGCCCTTTTAATCATTTCTTCACATGTACCCGCAGTAGCATTCAAGTAATGCCCTTTGATTTCACCTGTTTCAGCCTGTGCTTTAAAAATTGCTTCGGCACAAAATAAGAAACGGTCTCTCCAACGCATAAATGGTTGGGAGTTCACATTCTCATCATCTTTGGTAAAATCAAGTCCACCACGTAGACATTCATAAACTGCTCTACCGTAGTTCTTAGCGGATAACCCCAATTTAGGTTTAATAGTACATCCTAATAGGGGGCGACCGTACTTGTTCAATTTATCTCTTTCAACCTGGATGCCATGAGGCGGGCCTTGGAAAGTTTTAGTATAAGAAGGAGGGATTCGCAGATCCTCTAGACGTAGAGCGCGCAGGGCTTTGAACCCAAATACATTACCCACAATGGAAGTAAACATGTTAGTAACAGAACCTTCTTCAAAAAGGTCTAAGGGGTAAGCTACATAACATATATATTGATTTTCTTCTCCAGCAACGGGCTCAATGTGGTAGCATCGCCCTTTGTAACGATCAAGGCTGGTAAGCCCATCGGTCCACACGGTTGTCCATGTACCAGTAGAAGATTCAGCAGCTACTGCTGCCCCTGCTTCCTCGGGCGGAACTCCGGGTTGAGGAGTTACTCGGAAGGCTGCCAAGATATCAGTATCTTTGACTTCATATTCAGGAGTATAATAAGTCAATTTATACTCTTTAACACCAGCTTTGAATCCAACACTTGCTTTAGTCTCTGTTTGTGGTGACATAAGCCCCTCCCTACAACTCATGAATTGAAAATTTTCGCAACAACAAGGTCTGCTCGGCATAAATTAGGAGTTAATGAAACCTTTTCGAAGAAATCTTTCAAAAAATTATCAACTAATCCGAAAGGTTCCTTATTAGACCATGGTATTTGATTCGCCAAATACATCATTATTCTATATTCTTTCATATTCTATATTCTTTCATATGTATGGCGCAACCCAATCCGTGTTTTTCAAGTTTAGAATTCCTTACTTTTTTTTTGAATCGAAATGAAAATGAAATAAATGAAATAGAAATATTATAAATATATAATTATAATTAGAATTATAAATATAAAATATATATATAAAATATATAAATTAAATATAAAATATATAAATTCAATAATAAGTCAATAGTCAATAATAAGATAATACTATAATAATATAAATTCAATAATAAGTCAATAGTCAATAATAATCAATAATAAGATAATAAGATAATAAGAAATAATATAAAATAAGAAATAATATAAATTCAATAATAAGAAATAAGAAAGAATAAGAAATTCACTCTTGACAGTAATATATGTTGTATATGTAAATCCTAGATGTGAAAATATGCGTAATTCGTTTATGAAATGAAAAAAAAGGAATATAGATGGAAAAAGGGGGGATAGGTTGGACGTAAAAAAAAATCGATATGCTAAAATAAAATACGAAATGAAATAAGGGCTAATGAGATAGAAATAAGGAATCGTAAATAGAGTTCGGGTTCGAATTCCATAGATAATATGGATGGTATTGCCTATAATGATAGACAAATGAAAGACAATGATAGACAAATGAAAGACTCTCTCAAAATTGTTATTTATTTATCCACTTGATATTTTGCAAATAGGTTGGTTGAACTTAAAAATTCCTTCATTGAATAAGGAAACAATCCAATTGAATTGCATTCAATTGGATGGTACCAACGAAATCGAGTGCTAATCCCCATTTCTTATTGAATTAACCGATCAACTTGCTGTCGAAGATTTTTTTTATTAGAAAATTTTCGAAAAAAAAAATTGACATATTTCACTTTATTTTATTATGAGAATAAATCCTACTACTTCTGTTCCTGGAGTTTCCACGCTTGAAAAAGAAAATCTGGGACGTATTTCTCAAATCATCGGTCCAGTACTGGATGTAGCCTTTCCCCCGGGCAAGATGCCTAATATTTACAACGCTTTGGTAGTTAAGGGTCGAGATACCATCGGTCAACAAATTAATGTAACTTGTGAGGTACAGCAATTATTAGGAAACAATCGAGTTAGAGCTGTAGCTATGAGCGCTACAGATGGTCTAATGAGAGGAATGGAAGTGATTAACACGGGAGCTCCTCTAAGTGTTCCAGTCGGCGGAGCGACCCTAGGACGAATTTTTAACGTGCTTGGGGAGCCCGTTGATAATTTAGGTCCTGTAGATACTCGCACAACATCCCCTATTCATAAACCTGCGCCCGCTTTCATACAATTAGATACAAAATTATCTATTTTTGAAACAGGAATTAAAGTAGTCGATCTTTTAGCTCCTTATCGTCGTGGAGGAAAAATCGGACTATTTGGGGGAGCTGGGGTAGGTAAAACAGTACTCATTATGGAATTGATCAACAACATTGCCAAAGCTCATGGGGGTGTATCCGTATTTGGCGGAGTAGGTGAACGTACTCGTGAAGGAAATGATCTTTACATGGAAATGAAAGAATCTGGAGTAATTAATGAACAAAATCTTGCGGAATCAAAAGTGGCTTTAGTCTACGGTCAGATGAATGAACCGCCAGGAGCTCGTATGAGAGTTGGGTTGACTGCCCTAACTATGGCGGAATATTTCCGAGATGTTAATAAACAAAACGTACTTCTATTTATAGACAATATCTTCCGTTTTGTCCAAGCGGGATCCGAAGTATCTGCCTTATTGGGTAGAATGCCTTCCGCTGTGGGTTATCAACCCACCCTTAGTACCGAAATGGGTTCTTTACAAGAAAGAATTACTTCTACCAAGGAGGGATCCATAACTTCTATTCAAGCAGTTTATGTACCCGCGGATGATTTGACCGACCCTGCCCCTGCCACAACATTTGCGCATTTAGATGCTACTACCGTACTATCAAGAGGATTAGCTGCCAAAGGTATCTATCCAGCGGTAGATCCTTTAGACTCAACGTCAACTATGCTCCAACCTCGAATCGTTGGAAAGGAACATTATGAAACTGCGCAAAGGGTTAAGCAAACCTTACAACGTTACAAAGAACTTCAGGACATTATAGCTATCCTGGGGTTGGACGAAGTGTCCGAAGAGGATCGCTTAACCGTAGCAAGAGCGCGAAAAATTGAGCGTTTCTTATCACAACCCTTTTTCGTAGCGGAAGTATTTACTGGTTCCCCGGGGAAATATGTTGGCCTAGCAGAAACAATTAGAGGATTTCAATTGATCCTTTCCGGAGAATTAGACGGTCTTCCTGAACAGGCCTTTTATTTGGTAGGTAACATCGATGAAGCTACTGCGAAGGCTACGAACTTAGAAATGGAGAGCAAATTGAATAAATGACCTTAAATCTTTGCGTACTCACCCATAATCGAATTGTTTGGGATTCAGAAGTGAAAGAAATCATTTTATCTACTAATAGCGGACAAATTGGCGTATTACCAAATCACGCGCCTATTGCCACAGTTGTAGATATAGGTATTTTGAGAATACGCCTTAACGACCAATGGTTAACGATGGCTCTGATGGGTGGTTTTGCTAGAATAGTCAATAATGAAATCACTATTTTTGGAAAGGATGCGGAAAAGGGTAGTGACATTGATCCACAAGAAGCTCAGCAAGCTCTTGAAATAGCGGAAGCTAACTTGAGGAAAGCTGAAGGCAAGAGGCAAACAATTGAGGCAAATCTAGCTCTCAGATGGGCTAGGACACGAGTAAAGGCTATCAACGCGATTTCGTAACTAGTTGGTTAATCGAAAGAATTTCCGTATAAACAGAACTTTCGTTTCTACATCCCATTTTTATTCTGCTGATTAAATAGAATCAAATACAATCAAAAGTGAAATAGTGAAATTTGATCTAACGAAAAATTTGAAAATTGAAAACGGAAATAGAATAGGATGAAAAAGATAGAAAATCAATAAAAGAAGGTGGGTAGAAAAACTTATTAGACACCGGGATCAATGGTATCTAATAAGTTCTACCTACTATTGGATTTGAACCAATGACTCCCGCCGTATGAAAGCAATACTCTAACCACTGAGTTAAGTAGGTCATTTATTATCATAAGGAATCATAAAGAGAAAGAAAAGGGACCTATCACATCGATGGATTATAAATCCGATATTACTTCTAAGCAATACCAATCAAACCGACCAAAAAGGTATGATTATGATGTTGGATCATGTAATATTCATCTTGACAAGAAATTATCTAAATAATATGATAAAATATGTATCACAAACACAAGGGCTATAGCTCAGTTAGGTAGAGCACCTCGTTTACACGCGCGCCAATGTTTTTCAGGGGAGTCTATCATGCAATCAAAAAAAATTGATCCTTTTGAGAAATCGATGTCTTACTCCATTACTTTGAAGGAACAAAACAAGAGAACAATAGCCTGACAAATGGTTTGGTTCGATTCGGGTGCCGTTTAGGCAGGAGCAGGATCCGAATCGAACCTATCATTGATTTGAGATATTGATAGGGCGAATACCCAGTCTATTCAATGCTAGGCATAATGAGTATAAGGACCTCAAAAATTCTCTTTTCGTCCTATGAATCTTAAGGTGTATGAAGTTTCATCTTTGATTTTTTAATCAGGATGATAGAGACTTCATTTAACTTAGGTTGATCTAGGCCAGAAGCAGACCTACGTCAAGATAAACTTTCCCTTCTTTGAAACACTTTGGTAGTGCTCCTGTATCAGTAATGAATCAGAGCACATGGAACCATCTTCCTTTTTTTTCTAAGAGAAAAAATATATATATGGTAGACTAACTGATATTTCTATCAGTTAATGAAAGAGCCCAATGCAAAAAAATGCATGTTGGGTCTTTGAAATAGGTCGAATCATTTTGATAATAATCAGTTCGATCTGTTTTACCGAGAAGGTCTACGGTTCGAGTCCGTATAGCCCTATATTTTATATTTTTATTTTATATTTTATTAATTTTTATATTTTATTAATTTTTATATTTTATTAATTTTTATATTTTATTAATTTAAAATATTTATTAAATTAATAAAAAAATATTTATTAAATTAATAAAAATGAAATGAAAATAATATTCTTAAAACTAAAGCAAACTAAAACAATAAAGAATATCCAAATACAAATAAAAAAAGTTGTATAGTTTTTTTCCTAATTATTGTATTCTTTGTTGATTGGAACTGGTCGCTTCCAGTTGCTTGGTTAAAATCATTCCCATAAGCTCGCTCACAGGGAGATCGCTCAGAAACTGAAAACAAAAGCGCATTTCAACAGAATCTCATAAATATATATAATATATATTAAATATATATATATAGATAATATATATATAGATAATATCTATAAAAAGATATAATATCTATAAAATATAGATAGAAAATAAAAAATGTATTCTATATATAACTATATATAAATTTATTCTATATTCTATATATATACACTATATAATATACTATATAATATATATATAAATTTATTCTATATTCTATATATATTCTATATATATAATAGATAATAAGATAATAGAAAAGAGAAAAGGTTTTTTTTTTTTTTTTTTATTTCTAATACATATTAGATATTAGTTATATATTAGAATTCCTTTTATTTAGAAAAATACGAAATGAAGTGAAAACAAAAAAGTTTTACTTGTTTTGGATTTGTATAGTATTCTACTATACTATATAGTAATAGTATAAATATCTATGTAATAGTATAAATGTAATAGTATAAATATCTATTTATACTATTACTATACAAATTAGTACTATATCGAATACAAATTAGTACTATATCGAAATTAAATCGAAATAAGTGAAATGTAAATAGGATTAATTCCAATCAATAAATCTTAAAACGCAACAGCAAACAAACGAAACTAGACGATTCGATCAAACTGAATTGTTGGTTTGACTAAACAAACAGTTGTGGATGACTTGACAATGAATTCCAGGTCGAATCGACTAATCCGGTCTATTTTTCACATTCATAGGAGTTCGTCTATGTTTCTGCTTTACGAATATGATATTTTCTGGGCATTTCTAATAATATCAAGTGCTATTCCTATTTTGGCATTTCTAATTTCTGGAGTTTTAGCCCCGATTAGAAAGGGTCCAGAAAAACTTTCTAGTTATGAATCGGGTATAGAACCAATGGGCGATGCTTGGTTACAATTTCGAATCCGTTATTATATGTTTGCTCTAGTTTTTGTTGTTTTTGATGTTGAAACGGTTTTTCTTTATCCATGGGCAATGAGTTTCGATGTATTGGGGGTACCCGTATTCATAGAAGCTTTAATTTTCGTGCTTATCCTAATTGTTGGTTCAGTTTATGCATGGCGAAAAGGAGCATTGGAATGGTCTTAGTTCCTGAATATTCAGATAATAAAAAGAAAGAAAAAAGTAAAAATAATAATAACATTGAGTATGAATTCCATTGAATTTCCCTTACTTGATCGAACAACCCAAAACTCAGTTATTTCAACTACATTAAATGATCTTTCAAATTGGTCAAGACTCTCCAGTTTATGGCCGCTTCTTTATGGTACCAGTTGTTGCTTCATTGAATTTGCTTCATTAATAGGCTCACGATTCGACTTTGATCGTTATGGGCTGGTCCCAAGATCGAGTCCTAGACAAGCGGACCTAATTTTAACAGCTGGAACAGTAACAATGAAAATGGCTCCCTCTTTAGTGAGATTATATGAACAAATGCCCGAACCTAAATATGTTATTGCTATGGGCGCGTGTACAATTACAGGAGGGATGTTCAGTACTGATTCTTATAGTACTGTTCGGGGAGTCGATAAGCTAATTCCTGTGGATGTCTATTTGCCGGGCTGTCCCCCTAAACCCGAGGCAGTTATAGATGCTATAACAAAACTTCGTAAGAAAATATCTCGCGAAATCTATGAAGATCGAATTAGATCTCAACAGGGGGATCGGTGTTTTACTACCAATCACAAGTTTTGTCTTGTACGCAGTACTCATACTGGAAATTATAATCAAGGATTACTCTATCAACCACCATCTACTTCAGAGATTCCTCCTGAAACATTTTTCAACTACAAAAGTTCAATATCTTCCCACGAATTAGTGAATTAGGTAGGATTCAGAAACAGAATAACAAACAACGAATTAATCTTCATAAATTCGATTTCATCGTAAATGTGAAATACTTATCTTATACAAATTACAAATAAAAAAGAAAAGTGCGGGAGAGATAAAAAAGATGCAGGGCCGTTTGTCTGTTTGGCTAGTCAAACACGGGCTAGTTCATAGATCTTTGGGCTTCGATTACCAAGGAATAGAGACTTTACAAATAAAGCCCGAGGATTGGCATTCCATTGCTGTTATTTTATATGTATATGGTTACAATTATCTACGTTCCCAATGTGCTTATGATGTAGCACCAGGCGGACTGTTAGCCAGTGTGTATCATCTTACGAGAATAGAGTATGGTGTAGATCAACCGGAAGAAGTATGTATAAAAGTATTTGCTCCAAGGAGTAACCCTAGAATTCCGTCTGTTTTCTGGGTTTGGAAAAGTGCGGATTTTCAAGAACGAGAATCTTATGACATGTTGGGAATCTCTTATGAGAATCATCCACGACTGAAACGTATCTTAATGCCCGAAAGTTGGATAGGGTGGCCTTTACGTAAGGATTACATTGCCCCCAATTTTTATGAAATACAAGACGCTCATTGAATGATAAGAAACTAATTACAACTTCAAATATTCAAGGAATATTTGTACATTCTCTTCTAGCTCAAACGGAGGAATTGAGGTTTCATTCGTATTCTTATGGATAGGCTAATAAATAAAAAGAAATAAAAGACAATACATCATTGAAATTCTCGATTTTTGAAGATACCTTTTTATTTTATTTCGGACGAGCCGAGACAATAGGATGAACAACAAGGGTTCTATACCGTGAACTTTGTATCGCGCACATCACTTAGATGAACTCTAGAGAGTCACATAGAAAGGAATGAAGAAATGGAATATGAAAGAGAATACAAATAAATAAATGAAAGGGAATCGGATTCTATTTGTACTGTAGCTGAGATGAGTCTTGGTTATTTCTATCCTTGAACTCCTCTAGACCAGACTTTTGGTTGGGCCTTTCAACCAACTATTTTAATCTTTTTTTTTAATTAAATATGTATGAAGTATTAACATTCTTTTTGAATGTGAGGAGCCACAGCGTGAACAAATAAAAAAGAAGAGGAAAGATAATGAAATTTTTTTCTTTTACTACATTATTTATTTTTTTTACTACATTATAATTATAATAGACTCTTTGCTCATCTAAAAAATAGAAACAAAAAAAAAAAAAAAAATAAATAAAGAGAGGGTTTACTTCCAGATAGCTAGCTAGATAAGTATGTATTATGTCGATCTATATCAATTAATTTGTAGAGTAGATACTCATACAAATTAATCATACGCCGAGAACCAGATTTGAACTGGTGACACGAGGATTTTCAGTCCTCTGCTCTACCAACTGAGCTATCCCGACCATTACCGACGCATTATCCTCATAATACTAGATGACTTGGGTCTATGTCACTTAAAAATGAAAACAAAAAAAAAAACGAAAAAGTATTAAATTAAAAGGGGAATTTCTTGGATCTTTAAAAGGAAGACTTTGTAAATTTCAGTATGAGTAATGATATGGATTATGAATCATTCAAATAGGTATTCCTTGCTCAAGGGTGTTGATTTGTACGTATATCATATATATATCACAATATATCATATCACAAGACTTGTGATAAGAGAACAAAATTCTGCTAGGATACGCTTGTAAAATGGAAAAGAATAGGATGAATGAGAAACATAAGGAACTTTGAACCACTAACAAAAAGGGTAGGATAAAATAAATAGATAGCAAACGGGCTTTTTGGGGTTGGGGATAGAGGGACTTGAACCCTCACGATTTTTAAAGTCGACGGATTTTCCTCTTACTATAAATTTCATTGTTGTCGGTATTGATATTGACATGTAGAACGGGACTCTATCTTTATTCTCGTCCGATTAATCAGTTTTTCAAAAGATTTATCAGACTATGGAGTGAATGATTTGATTAATGAATATTCTATTCGATTCTTTCTTCAACTTGGAATCGATTCACAACAATTCTTTTTATTTTTCATATAAATTGATTTTGCATATAAATAAAAAAAATACGGGTTCGAGTCGTCTTTTTTGGTTTTTCATTAGTATACCTATTTATTTTATATTTTATATAGGTATATCTTGCATCCTTTCTGGAGTTTCGATATAAGGATTCCTTTACCAACAGTCAACCCCATTTGTTAGAATAGCTTCCATTGAGTCTCTGCACCTATCCCTTTTTTATTATTCTCGCTTGTTGAACCTTTGTTTATTTTCGTAAAATAATAGGATTTGGCTCAGGATTGCCCATTTTTCATTCCGGGGTTTCTCTGAATTTGAAAGTTATCACTTAGTAGGTTTCCATACCAAGGCTCAATCCAATCCAATTAAGTCCGTAGCGTCTACCAATTTCGCCATATCCCCTTTGTGTCTTGAGATTAGGATCTCATTAGGATGCACTTCCTTCCCCCTTTCTCCTTCCCTTCCTTTCCCCTTTCTTTCATTTATTTATTTTCTTTCTTTTTATGCGAAAACCGTTGAATTTAGTATTGAATTTAGTAGATATAGATACTGATTCTTATATCGAAGGGTCTTTACCTATTTTATTTCTTGTTTGTTTATCTTCTTTCGTCTCTATCGGAGACCCGTATTTATTTGGTCCAATCAGAAAATATTTTATCATTTCTGTATTCGCAATTCAATATAGATGGATATTCCATAACATATATATGCCCCCCTTACTCTCAGTTTTCTCAGGCAATTTACTCGAACGGTCGATTTTTTTTTTTTTTTTCGTCTTAGCTTCCGCCTTTATGAATGAAAACAAAAGAAAGGAGTCTCTCATCTCTCATTATGATCTGGATTTCATTTCTATGGGTTGCATCTTTTCTTTTTTCTTTAATTTTATTTTTATTCTTATTCTTTTATTAGACTATCCTATATAACCATAATAAGATAACTAAAAAAATAAAAATAAAAATGAAAATTGAATTTATTCATTATTAAAATTTATTCATTTTAAAATTTATTCATTATTAATTATTTATTTTCTAGTATAATAGCATAATAGCTAGAACTAATTATTCCATTCATTTCTATTTCGACTTCGAAGATAATTCGAATTAGTTAGTCTAAAAAACAAAGTTTCATTCTAATTATTTAGACTTATAACGTATCATTTATATAATGATAATATATATATAAATTATATATAAATATAAATTATATATAAATGCATAAAAATATTTTCACTATAATTATCTAATTATTAGACTCTATTTATAATTCTAAACTAAATATAAATAAATTAAATATATATTAAATCTATATTAAATATAAATAAATATTAAATATAAATAAATTAAATCTATATTAAATCTATCTATCTATATTAAAATTAAATCTATCTATTAAATTAAATCTATATCTATATCTATATAAAAAAAAAAAATTATATATAATTTAAATGTAAAATATACTAAAAATATACTAAAAAATACTAAAAATATAAAATAAAAAATATAGTAATATTATACTTAGTATACTAATATTATACTAATATATATATAATACTAAATTATATATATAATACTAAATAGAATATAATACTAAATAGAATAGAATACTAAATAGAATAGACTAATAGAATAAAGATAACATATAATAAAATAAATATAAAATAAAAATATATAATATAGAGATAAATAATAAATAATTATAAAAATTATAAATATATTTATAATTTATTTTTATAATTTTTATAATTATAATAAAATTAGAATTAAATTATAATAATATTATTATAATTTAATATATTAAATATAATGTTATTAAATATTAATATGATTAAATTAAAATATGATTAAATTAAAATATCATTTTTAATATGATTAAAATATAATCAAATAGAATGATTAAAATATAATCAAATAGAATTATATTATTCTATTCTTAATTATTATATTCTATCAATATTAGATTGAATATTAGATTGAATCTACCATTATTATATATTATTATATATTATTATATATCATTATATTAAATATGATTATATTAAATATGGCATAAATTATGTATGGCATAAATATGGCATTTAAAATTTAAAATTCTAGTTTTTCTAAATTCTAGTCTATAATTCATATTAATAATTCATAGTAATTATGAATAACTAATAGATAGTTAATAGATAAGATCGTAATAGTTTGCTGAATTCCTATGGATACAAAATTTCTATTATTTGAGCCCGCTTAGCTCAGAGGTTAGAGCATCGCATTTGTAATGCGATGGTCATCGGTTCGATTCCGATAGCCGGCTTTCTCTATTTGTTTGCTTTTTTACTTTTTTACATGATTGATAATGTTTTTTTGAAATCAAAGAACATTGAAAAAGCTTTTTCCCCTTTTCTTTCCAAAGGTCAACGATCCGTTTATTATGTCGTAGAAACTTTCAATTAGGAATAAAATTGGAGGAGTTAGATCTTTGCAGAATAAATCAAGAAAAAAAAAAAGGAAACTTTTTTTGGTTTAATTTTTAGATTTTAATTTTTATATTTTATATTTAATATATATTTTATATTTAATATATTTATATATTATATATATTTTATTTTAATTTCTATTTTTTGTATACATTATATACAATATACATTATATACAATACAAAAAAGTATGGATATTGATCCAATTCATCTCATTAATATTTGTAGTACAATCCTTCAGTCGATTTCGCTTCATTTAGTTCAGTTTTAATTTAGGTTTATGAAATTTCAATAAAATTCAAATTAATAAGGAGTCTTTATGTCGCGTTACCGAGGGCCTCGTTTCAAAAAAATACGCCGTCTGGGGGCTTTACCGGGACTAACTAGTAAAAGTCCTAGAGCCGGAAGCGATCTTAGAAACCGATCGCGCTCCGGTAAAAAATCTCAATATCGTATTCGTTTAGAAGAAAAACAAAAATTGCGTTTTCATTATGGCCTTACAGAACGACAATTACTTAAATACGTTCGTATTGCCAGAAAAGCAAAAGGGTCAACAGGTCAGGTTTTACTACAATTACTTGAAATGCGTTTGGATAACATCCTTTTTCGATTAGGTATGGCTTCAACTATTCCTCAAGCCCGCCAATTAGTTAACCATAGACATATTTTAGTTAATGGTCGTACAGTAGATATACCAAGTTATCGCTGCAAACCCCGAGATATTATTTCAGCGAGGGATGAACAAAAATCTAGAACTCTGATTCAAAATTATCTTGATTCATCCACCCATGAGGAATTACCAAAGCATTTGACCCTTCACACATTACAATATAAAGGATTAGTCAATCAAATAATAGATAGGAAATGGGTCGGTTTGAAAATAAATGAATTGCTTGTCGTAGAATATTATTCTCGTCAGACTTAAACCTAACTAAAATAACAAAACAAGGGTTCTGCTCCCTTTTCACCTGAGTTAAGGTTAAGTAAAGGAAGACAGGGTAAGGGATTTGATTCGGAAATTTTATTTTTCTCCTATTCATGTATGATAGATCCGTAGGTAGATTTTCATCCCCTGTACGCTATTTTACGTATTCCGTATTAAAAAGAAATTGGGAATAGAGAATCTATATCAAAGAAGGGTCTAACTCTTTAGTATCTGTTCTTATTTGATTTGATACATTGTAGTCAGTTACATTGGCGAATTAGGTGAAGGTGCGGAAAGAGAGGGATTCGAACCCTCGGTAAACAAAAGTCTACATAGCAGTTCCAATGCTACGCCTTGAACCACTCGGCCATCTCTCCTACATAATTATTATGGCCGATAACCCGAGCGAATAGCGAGTTATTCATATTAGATTGTTCGAGAGGTACGAACAATATCAATTCTAACTAGAAAACTAGCTATAAAAATAGAAAACTTTTCATCACTTTTTTCAGCACTTTTTCTTTAGCCTCCCGACTCGAAGAAATTTTTTTGTGAGGGGGCTGTTAAAAATAAATAATATAATACGATAAACATATACCATATATATCTATTCATGTTTGCGAAAAAGGCACTCCCATCTTTTTTCTGATATTTCTACCGGACTGGATTAAATCAATGAATTGAAACGAATCAAATCAATCGATTGGTTTTTTTTTTTTAGACTATGCTTAATGGATATTTTTAGTTCATAATTCTCTTTAGACTCTAATTCCCCATTTCTATAAGAATTCTAAAATTCTTTTCCAGTTTTAGATCTCTCAACAACAACCTCTTACTCTGTAAATCTATTACAAATTCATAAATCCTCTAAGGGATTTTTATATTTGATTATATGTTGTATACCTGCTATGCACAAAACACAAAAAAGGGCAGTTATTTTATTTTCATCATAGAACGATTATTCGATTATTTTTCCTCTTTTTATCATAATTTAATCAAAACTTCTCTAATTTTGCTAATCTATCCTAATCCGTAGGATAAATTTTTTGATTCTTCAACTTCGATGAAATCGTAATAATTCTTTTTTCTTTTTATATTTTATTCTTATACTAATAAATTCTTATACTAATAAATTTGGATGAAATAAAATAGGATTCAAATATTTCTTTTTTTTTTTTTTTCTTGATTCCTGCCAAAAAAATTGAAGTAAAGTAGAGGGCTATATCTTTTTTTTTTTTTTTTTTATGGAATGGGTCTGCTTTTATGTTATTTCGTACTGTACGCTTCCTTTGTTTGTGAGATCCTTTTTTTTTTCTCACGAAGGGGTAATGAAAAGAGTTATAGAATGGATTGCTACCTATGCCTAGATCGCGGATAAATGGAAATTTTATTGATAAGACCTTTTCAATCGTAGCCAATATCTTATTACGAATAATTCCGACAACTTCAGGAGAAAAAGAGGCATTTACTTATTACAGAGATGGTGCGATTTGATTATTATTATATAATTATAATTATTTTATATATTTTAATTATTTTATATATATTTTTTTTTTTATTTTTATTTTACCGCTCTTAGTCTTAGGAAAAAGACACATGATTCGGAATAGAAAAAAAAAAAAAAAGACTATTGAAAAAAAAAAAGAAATCTACGCTTGTTGAAGGTGAAGTTTATAAATAAAGCAATTCCTTCTGTCGTGTATCCCCGATTAATGCAACCTCAGATGCTTCAATTGTTGATTCGAGTATTGAGCGAAAGGTTACACCTATGGGTCTGTATTGTGGGTCAACCCTACTACACTAGTACCAATAGGCGGCATAGAGGAAGAAGCACTACATCTAGGAATCAACAACACGAAAACTTTGTTATTGTTATAAAGGATTCCCTTTCCTTATCGGGATCGGAACTAAGAGAAATGGTTGGGACAACAAACATCCATCTTGTTCGTACTTTGGATACCCATATAACCATCGAAGATTGTTGAAGTGACTAATTCCTGGAAATTAAGGAGCGTTGAGAACAAAGAAATTGTTGGAGTTTACTTTATTTATCTAGTACGAACACGCTTGATGGTAAGAAAAGATCTTTTGCAAGAGGGTTGGCTAGAGATTTCTTGTAAAAACATTAGCCCCGCTCAGTTCATAATGACAATATTTCGACCTTTTTTTTAATTCCATGGATTATTCTCATTATGCACATAAAGGAGGAGCCGTATGAGGTGAAAATCTCACGTACGGTTTTGGAACGGAGAATTCGTTGAATCGAATGACGACCGTAACGGATGTCGGCTCAATCCGAAGGAAATTATGCGGAAGCCTTACAGAATTATTATGAAGCTATGCGACTAGAAATTGATCCCTATGATCGAAGTTATATACTCTATAACATAGGCCTTATCCACACAAGTAACGGAGAACATACAAAAGCTTTAGAATATTATTTTCGAGCACTAGAACGAAACCCGTTCTTACCACAAGCTTTTAATAATATGGCTGTGATCTGTCATTACGTGCGACTATCTCCACTATAGAAATAAAAAAAAAAAGGAAAGAAAGAGCAAATACGCTAGTAAATAAATACGCTAGTAAATAAAATAGGCTTTCTACATATTGCATCGTCCAAAAAACGATTTTTATCAGCTGTAACAAAAAAAGAAAAAAAAAAAAGAAACTTCATAGAAGTCAAAATATGAAGAAATATATATGCCTAGATACTTTATTCTATGGATAAAGGATCTAATTGATAGAGGAAGCACCGTAAAGATCAATTAGCGAGGTTTTGGGCCGATACAATAAAAATAAATAAGAACTGCTTATTTATGTCATGATATGAGATAAAAATTAGGAATCAACTTATGTAATAGAGCCGATCCCCTAAGTTATTGAGCAGCGGTGTAGCATCAGATCCCAAAGACAGTAAGTCTTTTTTATGAGGAAGAAGTCTTTTTCAAGGATTCTATATAAATTTATATATGATATGAAACCGAGATAGTTACCTTTCAGAAAAATCTAACGGACGATAATCCCGAAACGCCTATGCTTTATTTTTCTGAAGGTGGGAGAAAAGATAAAACTCATTATTAATTTAATCCAAATTAAAGTTTGAAACTCATGTAATTAACCTCTTTTGGTTAACCCGAGACAAATCGATAGGATCTATGAGAAATCTCATTCAATTGGATATATGGTAGGGTAAAAAAATGGGACACCAAAAGAATTGACTGCCGAGCCGTATGAGGTAGGAAACTCTCAAGTACGGTTCTAAGGGAAGGAATTGACCCGCCTATTCCGAC
>NW_028322837.1:35000-37500 GCF_047325235.1 Durio zibethinus | reverse complement strand
GGAGCCAAAAATCCTTATAAAAAAATTTTAAAAAATCCCGAACCGCAAAAAGTTTCGAAAATCATGAAAAATAGAAAACGAGTCATCTTCCAACGAAACTTCACGTGAAGGCTTAGGGGACCATTGTATGAATTTACAAGCCATAAAAATGGCATTGGCACGGCAGAAATTTGAAGATGTGCCTAAACCCACCAGGGCCCAGCGTGTGCCGATGGTGCTCGAGGCAAGCGCCCGCACCAGGGCCAGCGTGTGCCGACGGTGGTCGAGGCAACCGCCCGCACCAGGGCCGATAGTGTGCCGATGGTGCTCGAGGCAACCTGTCGCACCAGGGCCCAGCGTGTGCCGATGGTGATCGAGGCAACCTGCCGCACCAGGGCCCAGCGTGTGCCGATGCTGGTCGAGGCAAGCGCCCGCACCAGCGCCCAGCGTGTGCCGATGGTGCTCGAGGCAACCGACCGCACCAGGGCCCAGCGTGTGCCGATGGTGCTCGAGGCAACCTGCCGCACCAGGGCCCAGCGTGTGCCGATGGCGCTCGAGGCAAGCTCCCGCACCAGGGCCCAGCGTGTGCCGATGGTGCTCGAGGCAACCTGCCGCACCAGGGCCCAGCGTGTGCCGATGGTGGTCGAGGCAACCTGCCGCACCAGGGCCCAGCGTGTGCGGATGGTGCTCGAGGCAAGCGCCCGCACCAGGGCCCAGCGTGTGCCGATGGTGGTCGAGGCAACCGCCCGCACCAGGGCCCAGCGTGTGCCGATGGTGGTCGAGGCAACCGCCCGCACCAGGGCCCAGCGTGTGCCGATGGTGGTCGAGGCAACCTGCCGCACCAGGGCCCAGCGTGTGCCGATGGTGGTCGAGGCAACCTGCCGCACCAGGGCCCAGCGTGTGCCGATGGCGCTCGAGGCAACCGACCGCACCAGGGCCGAGCTTGTGCCGAAGGTGGTCGAGGCAAGCGCCCGCACCAGGGCCCAGCGTGTGCCGATGGTGGTCGAGGCTGCCGATGATGGTCGAGGCAACCTGCCGCACCAGGGCCCAGCGTGTGCCGATGGTGCTCGAGGCAACCGACCGCACCAGGGCCGAGCGTGTGCCGATGGTGCTCGAGGCAAGCGCCCGCACCAGGGCCCAGCGTGTGCCGATGGTGGTCGAGGCAACCTGCCGCACCAGGGCCCAGCGTCTGCCGATGGTGGTCGAGGCAAGCGCCCGCACCAGGGCCCAGCGTGTGCCGATGGTGGTCGAGGCAAGCGCCCGCACCAGGGCCCAGCGTGTGCCGATGGTGGTCTAGGCAACCTGCCGCACCAGGGCCCAGCGTGTGCCGATGGTGGTCGAGGCAAGCGCCCGCACCAGGGCCCAGCGTGTGCCGATGGTGGTCGAGGCAACCGCCCGCACCAGGGCCCAGCGTGTGCCGATGGTGGTCGAGGCAACCTGCCGCACCAGGGCGGAGCGTGTGCCGATGGTGGTCGAGGCAACCGCCCGCACCAGGGCCCAGCGTGTGCCGATGGTGGTCGAGGCTGCCGATGGTGGTCGAGGCAACCTGCCGCACCAGGGCCCAGCGTGTGCCGATGGTGGTCGAGGCAACCGACCGCACCAGGGCCGAGCGTGTGCCGATGGTGGTCGAGGCAAGCGCCCGCACCAGGGCCCAGCGTGTGCCGATGGTGGTCGAGGCAACCGCCCGCACCAGGGCCCAGCGTGTGCCGATGGTGGTCGAGGCAACCTGCCGCACCAGGGCGGAGCGTGTGCCGATGGTGGTCGAGGCAACCGCCCGCACCAGGGCCCAGCGTGTGCCGATGGTGGTCGAGGCTGCCGATGGTGGTCGAGGCAACCTGCCGCACCAGGGCCCAGCGTGTGCCGATGGTGGTCGAGGCAACCGACCGCACCAGGGCCGAGCGTGTGCCGATGGTGCTCGAGGCAAGCTGCCGCACCTGGGCCCAGCGTGTGCCGATGGTGGTCGAGGCAACCGCCCGCACCAGGGCCCAGCGTGTGCCGATGGTGATCGAGGCAACCGACCGCACCAGGGCCCAGCGTGTGCCGATGGTGCTCGAGGCAACCTGCCGCACCAGGGCCCAGCGTGTGCCGATGGTGGTCGAGGCAACCTGCCGCACCAGGGCCCAGCGTGTGCCGATGGTGGTCGAGGCAAGCGCCCGCACCAGGGCCCAGCGTGTGCCGATGGTGCTCGAGGCAACCGACCGCACCAGGGCCCAGCGTGTGCCGATGGTGCTCGAGGCAACCTGCCGCACCAGGGCCCAGCGTGTGCCGATGGTGGTCGAGGCAAGCGCCCGCACCAGGGCCCAGCGTGTGCCGATGGTGGTCGAGGCAAGCGCCCGCACCAGGGCCCAGCGTGTGCCGATGGTGGTCGAGGCAAGCGCCCGCACCAGTGCCCAGCGTGTGCCGATGGTGGTCGAGGCAACCGGCCGCTCCAGGGCCCAGCGTGTGCCGATGGTTATCGGGGCAACCGGCCGCACCAGGGCCCAGGGTCTGCCGATGGTGCTCGAGGCAACCGCCCGCACCA
>NW_028322837.1:22500-25000 GCF_047325235.1 Durio zibethinus | reverse complement strand
CTGCCGATGGTGCTCGAGGCAACCGCCCGCACCAAGGCTCAGCATGTGCCGATTGTGATCGAGGCAACAACCCACACCAGGGCCCAGCTTGTGCCGATGGCGGTCGAGGCAAGTGCCCGTACCGAAGGGCAGCCTATGCCGATGATGGTCGATGCATGTGCCATCACCATGCGTCATCATGTGCCATTGATGGTCGAGGCCTTGGCCGAAGTTCGATTTTGAGCCACGGTGCCCATGCTTGGCTCCAGCATGTGCTGGTGCCGCATTTTTTTCACTCGGGACAGCATCGCCGGAGCATCGCCGGAGCATCGCCGGAGTACCGCCGGAGAACCTGACCGGCGGCATTGGGGTTCCGGCGATTGGGAGGGGGGCCGGGGGGGTGTGCGCACATGATGTGCGATGGGTGCTGGTACTTGGCCTTGTGTTGGCCCCCTATCCCTCATCAAACCTCTGAGAATTCACACCCCCTTAAAGAGCATTTGAGATTTTACAGGTTTGCTACCAGTAGCCGTTAAAGTGTCTGAAATGGGGACACTTTTTTCAAACGGTCACAAAATCTTCTCTACTTCGAGTTTTTAGCTGAATTTTTTTGTGCATGCCAACAAAAATAGAAGGATCATGCCTACAAAATTTGGAGCCAAAAATCCTTATAAAAAAATTTTAAAAAATCCCGAACCGCAAAAAGTTTCGAAAATCATGAAAAATAGAAAACGAGTCATCTTCCAACGAAACTTCACGTGAAGGCTTAGGGGACCATTGTATGAATTTACAAGCCATAAAAATGGCATTGGCACGGCAGAAATTTGAAGATGTGCCTAAACCCACCAGGGCCCAGCGTGTGCCGATGGTGCTCGAGGCAAGCGCCCGCACCAGGGCCAGCGTGTGCCGACGGTGGTCGAGGCAACCGCCCGCACCAGGGCCGATAGTGTGCCGATGGTGCTCGAGGCAACCTGTCGCACCAGGGCCCAGCGTGTGCCGATGGTGATCGAGGCAACCTGCCGCACCAGGGCCCAGCGTGTGCCGATGCTGGTCGAGGCAAGCGCCCGCACCAGCGCCCAGCGTGTGCCGATGGTGCTCGAGGCAACCGACCGCACCGGGGCCCAGCGTGTGCCGATGGTGCTCGAGGCAACCTGCCGCACCAGGGCCCAGCGTGTGCCGATGGCGCTCGAGGCAAGCTCCCGCACCAGGGCCCAGCGTGTGCCGATGGTGCTCGAGGCAACCTGCCGCACCAGGGCCCAGCGTGTGCCGATGGTGGTCGAGGCAACCTGCCGCACCAGGGCCCAGCGTGTGCGGATGGTGCTCGAGGCAAGCGCCCGCACCAGGGCCCAGCGTGTGCCGATGGTGGTCGAGGCAACCGCCCGCACCAGGGCCCAGCGTGTGCCGATGGTGGTCGAGGCAACCGCCCGCACCAGGGCCCAGCGTGTGCCGATGGTGGTCGAGGCAACCTGCCGCACCAGGGCCCAGCGTGTGCCGATGGTGGTCGAGGCAACCTGCCGCACCAGGGCCCAGCGTGTGCCGATGGCGCTCGAGGCAACCGACCGCACCAGGGCCGAGCTTGTGCCGAAGGTGGTCGAGGCAAGCGCCCGCACCAGGGCCCAGCGTGTGCCGATGGTGGTCGAGGCTGCCGATGATGGTCGAGGCAACCTGCCGCACCAGGGCCCAGCGTGTGCCGATGGTGCTCGAGGCAACCGACCGCACCAGGGCCGAGCGTGTGCCGATGGTGCTCGAGGCAAGCGCCCGCACCAGGGCCCAGCGTGTGCCGATGGTGGTCGAGGCAACCTGCCGCACCAGGGCCCAGCGTCTGCCGATGGTGGTCGAGGCAAGCGCCCGCACCAGGGCCCAGCGTGTGCCGATGGTGGTCGAGGCAAGCGCCCGCACCAGGGCCCAGCGTGTGCCGATGGTGGTCTAGGCAACCTGCCGCACCAGGGCCCAGCGTGTGCCGATGGTGGTCGAGGCAAGCGCCCGCACCAGGGCCCAGCGTGTGCCGATGGTGGTCGAGGCAACCGCCCGCACCAGGGCCCAGCGTGTGCCGATGGTGGTCGAGGCAACCTGCCGCACCAGGGCGGAGCGTGTGCCGATGGTGGTCGAGGCAACCGCCCGCACCAGGGCCCAGCGTGTGCCGATGGTGGTCGAGGCTGCCGATGGTGGTCGAGGCAACCTGCCGCACCAGGGCCCAGCGTGTGCCGATGGTGGTCGAGGCAACCGACCGCACCAGGGCCGAGCGTGTGCCGATGGTGGTCGAGGCAAGCGCCCGCACCAGGGCCCAGCGTGTGCCGATGGTGGTCGAGGCAACCGCCCGCACCAGGGCCCAGCGTGTGCCGATGGTGGTCGAGGCAACCTGCCGCACCAGGGCGGAGCGTGTGCCGATGGTGGTCGAGGCAACCGCCCGCACCAGGGCCCAGCGTGTGCCGATGGTGGTCGAGGCTGCCGATGGTGGTCGAGGCAACCTGCCGCACCAGGGCCCAGCGTGTGCCGATGGTGGTCGAGGCAACCGACCGCA
>NW_028322837.1:10000-12500 GCF_047325235.1 Durio zibethinus | reverse complement strand
CGTGTGCCGATGGTGGTCGAGGCAACCTGCCGCACCAGGGCCCAGCGTGTGCCGATGGCGCTCGAGGCAACCGACCGCACCAGGGCCGAGCTTGTGCCGAAGGTGGTCGAGGCAAGCGCCCGCACCAGGGCCCAGCGTGTGCCGATGGTGGTCGAGGCAAGCGCCCTCACCAAGGCCGAGCGTGTGCCGATGGTGGTCGAGGCAACCGGCCGCACCAAGGGCCGGCGTGTGCCGATGGTGTTCGAGGCAACCGCCCGCACCAGGGCCCAGCGTGTGCCGATGGTGGTCGAGCCAGGAGCCCGCACCAAGGGCCGGCTTGTGCCGATGGTGTTCGGGGCAACCGCCCGCACCAGGGCCCTGCGTGTGCCGATGGTGCTGGGGGCAACCGCCCGCACCAGGGCCCAGCGTGTGCCGATGGTGCTGGGGGCAAGCGCCCGCACCAGGGCCCAGCGTGTGCCGATGGTGCTGGGGGTAACCGCCCGGACTAGGGCCCAACGTGTGCCGATGGTGGTCGAGGGAACCGCCCGCACCAGGGCCCAGCGTGTGCCGATGGTGCTGGGGGCAAGCGCCCGCCCCAGGGCCCAGCGTGTGCCGATGGTTATCGGGGCAACCGGCCGCACCAGGGCCCAGGGTCTGCCGATGGTGCTCGAGGCAACCGCCCGCACCAAGGCTCAGCATGTGCCGATTGTGATCGAGGCAACAACCCACACCAGGGCCCAGCTTGTGCCGATGGCGGTCGAGGCAAGTGCCCGTACCGAAGGGCAGCCTATGCCGATGATGGTCGATGCATGTGCCATCACCATGCGTCATCATGTGCCATTGATGGTCGAGGCCTTGGCCGAAGTTCGATTTTGAGCCACGGTGCCCATGCTTGGCTCCAGCATGTGCTGGTGCCGCATTTTTTTCACTCGGGACAGCATCGCCGGAGCATCGCCGGAGCATCGCCGGAGTACCGCCGGAGAACCTGACCGGCGGCATTGGGGTTCCGGCGATTGGGAGGGGGGCCGGGGGGGTGTGCGCACATGATGTGCGATGGGTGCTGGTACTTGGCCTTGTGTTGGCCCCCTATCCCTCATCAAACCTCTGAGAATTCACACCCCCTTAAAGAGCATTTGAGATTTTACAGGTTTGCTACCAGTAGCCGTTAAAGTGTCTGAAATGGGGACACTTTTTTCAAACGGTCACAAAATCTTCTCTACTTCGAGTTTTTAGCTGAATTTTTTTGTGCATGCCAACAAAAATAGAAGGATCATGCCTACAAAATTTGGAGCCAAAAATCCTTATAAAAAAATTTTAAAAAATCCCGAACCGCAAAAAGTTTCGAAAATCATGAAAAATAGAAAACGAGTCATCTTCCAACGAAACTTCACGTGAAGGCTTAGGGGACCATTGTATGAATTTACAAGCCATAAAAATGGCATTGGCACGGCAGAAATTTGAAGATGTGCCTAAACCCACCAGGGCCCAGCGTGTGCCGATGGTGCTCGAGGCAAGCGCCCGCACCAGGGCCAGCGTGTGCCGACGGTGGTCGAGGCAACCGCCCGCACCAGGGCCGATAGTGTGCCGATGGTGCTCGAGGCAACCTGTCGCACCAGGGCCCAGCGTGTGCCGATGGTGATCGAGGCAACCTGCCGCACCAGGGCCCAGCGTGTGCCGATGCTGGTCGAGGCAAGCGCCCGCACCAGCGCCCAGCGTGTGCCGATGGTGCTCGAGGCAACCGACCGCACCAGGGCCCAGCGTGTGCCGATGGTGCTCGAGGCAACCTGCCGCACCAGGGCCCAGCGTGTGCCGATGGCGCTCGAGGCAAGCTCCCGCACCAGGGCCCAGCGTGTGCCGATGGTGCTCGAGGCAACCTGCCGCACCAGGGCCCAGCGTGTGCCGATGGTGGTCGAGGCAACCTGCCGCACCAGGGCCCAGCGTGTGCGGATGGTGCTCGAGGCAAGCGCCCGCACCAGGGCCCAGCGTGTGCCGATGGTGGTCGAGGCAACCGCCCGCACCAGGGCCCAGCGTGTGCCGATGGTGGTCGAGGCAACCGCCCGCACCAGGGCCCAGCGTGTGCCGATGGTGGTCGAGGCAACCTGCCGCACCAGGGCCCAGCGTGTGCCGATGGTGGTCGAGGCAACCTGCCGCACCAGGGCCCAGCGTGTGCCGATGGCGCTCGAGGCAACCGACCGCACCAGGGCCGAGCTTGTGCCGAAGGTGGTCGAGGCAAGCGCCCGCACCAGGGCCCAGCGTGTGCCGATGGTGGTCGAGGCTGCCGATGATGGTCGAGGCAACCTGCCGCACCAGGGCCCAGCGTGTGCCGATGGTGCTCGAGGCAACCGACCGCACCAGGGCCGAGCGTGTGCCGATGGTGCTCGAGGCAAGCGCCCGCACCAGGGCCCAGCGTGTGCCGATGGTGGTCGAGGCAACCTGCCGCACCAGGGCCCAGCGTCTGCCGATGGTGGTCGAGGCAAGCGCCCGCACCAGGGCCCAGCGTGTGCCGATGGTGGTCGAGGCA
>NW_028322836.1:37500-43432 GCF_047325235.1 Durio zibethinus | reverse complement strand
TGTCACGTCAAATGTTCTATGGATACAAGCTATTTAATGCTCAAAGTTCTTATTTTTTTGATTCTGGACCACGAGAGTTATTTGTTTCGATCTCTATCTTTCTACCAGTAATAGGTATTGGTATTTATCCGGATTTTGTCCTCTCATTATCAGGTGAGAAGGTCGAAACTATTCTATATAATTATTTTTATAGATAGTTTTGATGAATAAAACAAAAAATCAAAAAGTAATCCTATGATTTTTAAAATTGTTCGTTGTACAGTGAAAAAAAAAAGAAAGAAGTCTTTTTTCTTCTCTTAAGTTTAAGTTAAGTAAAAAAAGGTAAAAGAATTAAATTGAATTTTAATCAGACATCTTTGGCTTTTGTTAGAACCTTTTGAATCAAGTAGTGGAGTGATTCAAAAGGTTCTTGACAGCTTACAATAAGTTTTCTTATATATACGCTGTCCTATCTTAGTATTTGTTAGGCTTAGCCTTTTTATTCAATTCAATTAGATGTTAATGTAAATGAACCATAACTATGTAAACCTATTCCTAATAGATTGACCCCAAAATAGCATATCCAAATTATAAGAAATCCCATAGAAGCCACAAGTGCGGAATTTACACCTTCCAAATTTTTATTTGTTCGGGTATGTAAATAAATCGCGAATACGGTCCAAGTAATAAATGCCCAAGTTTCCTTTGGGTCCCAATTCCAATATGATCCCCACGCCTCATTAGCCCATACGGCTCCCGAAAGAATTCCTATGGTTAAAAAGATAAACCCGAGACTAATAATACGATAACTCCAACGATCCAATTGTTGAGTCAATTGATACCTGTAAAAATTTTTAGAAGAAAGAAAATAAGTGTTTAATAAAACATTGCTTCTTTCATTCATGTATTGGATTTCGCCAAACGAAAATGACTGATTTAATAAATTATTGTTTTTACCAATAATTTTTATGGCTTTTCGAAATGTAATGA
Organism: Durio zibethinus; assembly: GCF_047325235.1. Lineage (NCBI taxonomy): Eukaryota > Viridiplantae > Streptophyta > Magnoliopsida > Malvales > Malvaceae > Durio > Durio zibethinus. The sequence continues at coordinate 42,463 of NW_028322836.1, read as the reverse complement.
CTAGAAGAGCTACTGATAATAATGATCCACATAAAAGAGCTGCATAGCCTAATACCATCATACTTACGTGCATCATTAACCACTGGGATTGGAGAGCAGGCGCTAATATTGCGGATTGATGCATTTTGGTTAAAAGACCCGAAGTGGCAAAGCCTTGGGTAAAAATAACACTTGGTGCGGTTATTGCGCTTAAATCATTTTTACGCTTTTTAAAATAGTAAACCATATGAATAAGGGAGAAACCCCATGAAAGAAAGATTAATGATTCATATAAATCACTTAATGGGAAATGTCCTGAATAAATCCAACGAGTGACTAATAATCCTGTTATACAGAAAAAGGTAACTATCATGCCCTTTTCTGATGAATCATATAGTCCTACGACTTCATCGACTAATAAGAATAAGGTTAAAAAATGAATTGTAATTACAATTGAAACGACCGAAAAGGATATATGAGTTAATATATGCTCTAAAGTTGAAAAAATCATAAGAATTCTGAAAAAAGCGAGGGTTTCTAGATTTTATGGAATGGAAATCAGGAATTAAATTCATTATAGGACTTATTCTATCTCTTTTAGAAGATACTATGCCGCTACTCGGACTCGAACCGAGATGCTCTAGCACTGCTTCCTAAGAGCAGCGTGTCTACCGATTTCACCATAGCGGCTTGCTCGAAATCATAATAAGCCATTTTTTATTCAATCGTCGAGATTGAAGGTGAAGGGGTCAATTCAATGTAAAATGTAAAAGAAGCATTTAATTTAAATTGATGAATAAAAACTCGTTTAAATAGCAATTTGAAGGTTCAAAAAGAATCTTTATTATTTATCGTTTTATTTAATTATCCTTTTTTTTATTTAATATTTAATTTAATATTTAATTATTTCAACAGAGATTTTATAGTTTGTGTTTTCCTAAAAGAGAACTCCTCTATTGTAACTAAACTAACTAGTTGTAACTTCAATTCATAGATAGAATTCAACAAAAAAATGTTCTTTATCATTTTAATTTTTTAATGATTCATCTCTCATTCTTTTATATGATTTTTATGAATCTATAAAAAAAAAAATGCTTATCAATTGAATGAATAAATGAATGAAAAAATATTATTTTTAGAGATCACAATTTCAGCACCACATCCAATGATTTCAAAAGATTTATGTAATTTGCATAGCTTTGTATTAATCGTTAGGATTTTGCGTTTTAAGGATTTATCAAACCAACTAGATATTGGGTTGTACACGTTACGTTATATAAAAAGCGTTTCGATTCCTGTCATAATTGTACCATACTTCAAAAAAGTATTTCGAATTTCGAATTCTAAAAATATGTCTTGATTCATCTTCTTATACAAACATAGAATTTTTTTAGATCATTTTAAATTGATACATTATTTGTATATCCACTAAATTATAAAGGGAGTTTTCTCAATTGGGTTGAAAGCAAGGGAAGGATATATAGTAATTCAGAGAAATAATGATTCATAAAGTTACAAAATTGAAACTTAATGGATTAGTTTCAACAACCCAGTTAAAGCTCTTATATATATGTGCTCCGATATAGCTATAGTATAAATATACAAATTTTTATTATTTAATTATTTAATTATTTATTATTATAAATTGAAATTGAATATTATAAAAATAACAAATTATTATAACACTAAGATACCAAATGGGGCGATGGGGAAAATGAGAATCCCCATCCCGGAAATGAAAAAAAAAAAGATATTCAAAAAAGAAAACCTTTGTATCTTATTCGAGTTAAACCAATTCAGATTAAAAAAAAATTATTTGTCGTACAAAAAAACTTTTTGAATTACCCGTAAAAATAGATCTCGATAATGAAAAAGCTTTCAACGCCGCCCAATATCCTTTCTTTTTCCAAACATTTTTTCGAATACGCTTTTTTGATGTAGAAGTACGTTTTTTTGGAACTGCCATTCAAAAAAAAGGTTATTTAGTGCTATAGTTGGATGTCAAAGACATCTATTTTTAAAACAAAATGATCGGTGTCTTTATGTCATTATTTATCTATTCCTATAGATTTTCTAGATTAATAGATTTTCTAGATTATAATTATCTATATACTACTATATAAATTTCATAAGAACTAAATAGAGATGGGAAAATAACATAAAATGCTTCTATTCTAGAAAAAAAAAAAAAAAAAAATATGATATAACCTTTTTTTATTTATATTCCATACACTTATCCAGAAAAAAAGAAGAATTTGTATTTAATTTATTGGTACCTTTCTTTTTTATATCTCCATTCAAATCTATAGGATAGATTAGGATCTATTATGATATATAAATTGAATTGATGAAATCAAAAAAACGTAAAAAAGAGTCTTTCCTTCTCTATCTCTGCCTATTTTTTTTGTCGTCCTACATTTATAATTTATACATCTCCATTTATACACGAAAAATACATCAAAACAAAAAAATGTAAAAAAACCATTTTATTTACCTAATAAAAAACAAACTTGAATTTTTTTCTATTAATTGGTAATTGGTCAAGCTCGAAGAGAGAGTATGCCCAATTTTCATTTTCAATCAAATTCGAATGAGACTCGTAATTAATCTGTTAAAGGATACATAATTTTGAAAAAAAAAAAGAATATTTTTTTTTTCCATTAGTAACTCGGTGATATCATTTGATTACTTCTAACTTCGAAATTTGAATATTTTTGAAATATTTGAGAAAGATTAAAAGATTAATAATAGAAAATTCCAGTTAACTTTGTAATATCTTGATTGTATTATTGCTCCCTTTCCATCAAAAGAGATAAGAGCCGGTGAATCAGAAACGATTAATTAAGAAAGAATAAGAAAAAAGTTTTTATGGAGCATACATATCAATATTCATGGATCATACCTTTTGTGCCACTTCCAATTCCTATTTTAATAGGAATGGGACTCCTACTTTTTCCGACGGCAACAAAAAATCTTCGTCGTATGTGGGCTTTTCCCAATATTTTATTGTTAAGTATAGTTATGATTTTTTCGGTCGATCTGTCTATTCAGCAAATAAATAGAAGTTCTATCTATCAATATGGATGGTCTTGGACCATCAATAATGATTTTTCTTTCGAGTTTGGCTACTTTATTGATTCACTTACCTCTATTATGTCAATATTAATCACTACTGTTGGAATTTTTGTTCTTATTTATAGTGACAATTATATGTCTCATGATCAAGGATATTTGAGATTTTTTGCTTATATGAGTTTATTCAATACTTCAATGTTGGGATTAGTTACTAGTTCTAATTTGATACAAATTTATATTTTTTGGGAATTGGTTGGAATGTGTTCTTATCTATTAATAGGGTTTTGGTTCACACGACCTGTTGCGGCAAACGCTTGTCAAAAAGCGTTTGTAACTAATCGGATAGGCGATTTTGGTTTATTATTAGGAATCTTAGGTTTTTATTGGATAACGGGAAGTTTCGAATTTCAAGATTTGTTCGAAATATTTAATAACGTGATTTATAATAATGAGGTTCATTTTTTATTTGTTACTTTATGTGCCTCTTTATTATTTGCCGGCGCAGTTGCTAAATCTGCGCAGTTTCCCCTTCATGTATGGTTACCTGATGCCATGGAGGGGCCTACTCCTATTTCGGCTCTTATACATGCTGCCACTATGGTAGCAGCGGGAATTTTTCTTGTAGCCCGCCTTCTTCCTCTTTTCATAGTTATACCTTACATAATGAATCTAATATCTTTGATAGGTATAATAACAGTATTATTAGGGGCTACTTTAGCTCTTGCTCAAAAAGATATTAAGAGGGGTTTAGCCTATTCTACAATGTCCCAACTGGGTTATATGATGGTAGCTCTAGGTATGGGGTCTTATCGAGCCGCTTTATTTCATTTGATTACTCATGCTTATTCGAAGGCATTGTTGTTTTTAGGATCCGGATCCATTATTCATTCCATGGAAGCTATTGTTGGATATTCTCCAGATAAAAGCCAGAATATGGTTTTTATGGGCGGTTTAAGAAAGCATGTGCCAATTACACAAATTGCTTTTTTAGTGGGTACACTTTCTCTTTGTGGTATTCCACCCCTTGCTTGTTTTTGGTCCAAAGATGAAATTCTTAGTGACAGTTGGTTGTATTCACCGATTTTTGCAATAATAGCTTGGTCCACGGCCGGATTAACAGCATTTTATATGTTTCGGATCTATTTACTTACTTTTGAAGGACATTTAAACATTAATTTTCAAAATTATAGTGGCAAAAAAGGTAGCTCCTTCTATTCAATAAAACTATGGGGTAAAAAAGAAGAGCAAACAATGATTAACAGAAATTTTCCTTTATCCCCTTTATTAACAATGAATAATTTATTAACAATGAATAATAATGAGAAGCCATATAGAATTGGTGGTAATGTAAAAAAAGGGGCTCTTATTACTATTACGAATTTTGGCTACAAGAAGGCTTTTTCTTATCCTCATGAATCGGATAATACTATGTTATTTCCTATGCTTATACTGGTTCTATTTACTTTTTTTGTTGGAGCCATAGCAATTCCTTTTAATCAAGAAGGAATACATTTGGATATATTATCCAAATTATTAACTCCATCTATAAATCTTTTACATCAAAATTCAAATGATTTTGAGGATTGGTATCAATTTTTAACAAATGCAACTTTTTCAGTGAGTATAGCTTGTTTTGGAATATTTACAGCATTCCTTTTATATAAGCCTTTTTATTCATCTTTACAAAATTTGAACTTACTAAATTCGTTTGCAAAAAGGGGTCCTAAAAGAATTTTCTTGGATAAAATAATATATTTGATATACGATTGGTCATATAATCGTGGTTACATAGATACGTTTTATTCAATATCCTTAACAAAAGGTATAAGAGGATTGTCCGAACTAACTCATTTTTTTGATAGGCGAGTAATCGATGGAATTACAAATGGAGTAGGCATTACAAGTTTTT
>NW_028322836.1:2500-7500 GCF_047325235.1 Durio zibethinus | reverse complement strand
ATATAAAAAAGACTATAAAAAAATACAATGAAAAAAAGAATTAAGTCAATTTTTTTTTTTTTTTTTATTATATTGTATTTTTTATTATTAATTATTAATAATATTTATTATTATAATATTTATTATTTTTATTATTAATAATATTTATTATTATAATATTTATTATTTTTATTATTAATAATATTTATTATTATAATATTTATTATTTTTATTATTATAATATTTATTATTATAATATTTATTATTATAATATTTATTATTAATTATTTATTATTAATTATTATTATTTATTATTAATTATTATTAATATTTTCTATTTTTATATGTTATTTTTTCTTGTTATTTTCTCTGTTTTTTTATCTTATTTTATGTTATTTTTTTTTTTTTATCTTATTTTATGTTATTTTTTTAAATGCAATTACTTCATTTATTCAATTGATCTTTTTTCTCTATATTTTATATCAATAAAATTAGCTCAATAAAATCTGTTATAGAACACGGTATTCTATAGTAGCAAAGCAATAAGAAATACGAATAATAAATAAAAAAGTATGAATAAAACAAAAGAGGGGGGAGGAAATTATAAAGAAAAATTTATACAAAGCTAGATATGAGTCATCCACCCCCTCTTTTTTGTATTTCATTAATTGAATTTTGTTTGATTAAGACTAAGTTCCGTAAAAACCCCGGCCTTCTTTAAAATATCATGGACAGTTCCTGTGGGTTGAGCTCCTTTTTCAAGGAAATAGAGAATAGCGGGAACATTCAAATGGGTTTGATTATTTATCGGATCATAAAAACCAACTTTTCGAAGATCTCTTCCCTCTCTTCGGGATCGAACATCAATTGCAACGATTCGATAAACGGCTCATTGGGATAGATGTAGTTAAATAATACCCCCCCCCTAGAAACGTATAAGAAGTTTTCTCCTCGTACGGCTCGAGAAAAAAAAAAAAAAATGATTAAAAGTTATGTCTATTAAAAGTTATGTCTATGTATGGAATTATAATGTATGTAATTAGAATGTCAAAAAGATCCATAAACCCGGCAAATCAATTAGACATTTAAACCCGTCTTTTTTTTTTCAAAAAAAAAGAAGAAAAAAGCATTCGTACTCTCATAACTCAAGTCAAATAACTCTCAAAATGCTCAAAAAAAAATCCTTAGGCATTCTTTTATTGAGTGGTCTCTAACCCCTTTTTTTGTTTGTCTCGTTTAGAATCGATTTCGATTCTTCATTTTGATCTAGTTGTTGAGACAATTGAAAAGGGTATTTCCTTGTTCTAGGATCCTTTATCTTTGTCTTGAATCATTGGGTTTAGACATTACTTCGGCGATATTTAATCATTTCAAAAATGGCAGCAACATGCCCCTTTTTCTCTCTTTTTTTCTTTCTATCAAAGAATCATATGAACGATTAATTCCCGCATTATACACTTTTGATCGAAAGAGTTTTACCAATTCCAACAATTTTTCTTTTTGATTTGAAAATAGTTTGAATCGGAGCTTTTCGATTTCTATATCAAAAATAGACTTACGAAGTTGTTCCAACTTATTTATTTCCATTAATTAACCCTAGATCCTTGCCCCTGAAAAATGGATGTTTCTCTTCGAGCTCCATCCTGTACTATTTACATTACAACCCAACAAAAAGACGGATTATAATAGAACAGAACAAAGGATGTCGAGCCAAAAGCACCTTCATTTCTACATAATGGAAGGTGGTGGGTTTTGACATCCACAGCCGATCATGTCCTTCAAGTCGCACGTTGCTTTCTACCACATCGTTTCAAACGAAGTTTTACCATAACATTCCTCTAGTTTGGAACATTGATTCAATTATGGAATCATGAATAGTCATTGGTTCAGTCGATACATAGTAATCTATCTATACTTTTTCCTTCTATATGAAATCAATTTCCTTCTATATGAATCTATATGAAATAAATAGATAATTTAGGAAGAAAAAGCCTCAATAAGAATTCAAATTAACCCATATTGTATGAATACAATATATTTTTATTTTTTTATACTTTTATTAATATTAAGCTTTTCTATTCTAATTAATAAGAAATTAATAATATAATTAATAATAATAATATTACGAATATTATAAATAACACAAATAAACTAATCTTTTTGAATCTGCCTTGCATCTTCAAATAACTCGATAGATCAAATAACTCGATAGAAATAGATTCGCCAATCTCACAGTTCTTCGAGTGCCAATCTTAAGAAATCATTAAAAATCAAAAGCAAGAATCACATTTTCTCCAATATTTGACTCTTAGAAAGAAGGTTGTTAAAAAAAAAAGAGCAATTTAGATTCGGATATCGTTATTCTGATATATAAAAAAGAGTAGGCTCTGGGACGAAAGGATTCGAACCTTCGAATAGCGGGACCAAAACCCGTTGCCTTACCACTCGGCCACGCCCCATTTAGATTTCTATTTGAAACTACTAAACACTAATATGGGTATTCCCTGTTCGTCAATTCCAGTTCCAAATAACTATGGAATAGATTAGATTCTTGCTAGGATTTTGGCACGTATGGATAGAGAATTAAACCGAATTTATTGATCATTACATATAATTCAATTAAGATATTGTATGAAAGTATGATTTCTTCTATTCTCTTGTAAGAATTGAAGGCTTTTTGATTGGGTGAGTTCAAAGAAGTATTGTTTAGTCTGCCTTATTTTCCTTTCTTCATTTTTTTCCTTATATCAAAAAACATATTAATAACTCAATCAAAATTATCTCCAAGAACAAAATTTTGTTATGCTTAATCTTAATATCTTTAATTTGATCTGTATCTGTTTGAATTCTGCCCTTTTTTCGAGTAGTTTTTTATTCGCCAAATTGCCCGAGGCCTATGCTTTTTTGAATCCAATCGTAGATTTTATGCCAGTAATACCTGTTCTCTTTTTTCTCTTAGCCTTTGTTTGGCAAGCTGCTGTAAGTTTTCGATGAGATCCTTAATACTGTCCTAGAAAAATTCATGATTTATTCAAGAAAAAAAAATTGTAACAATTGAAAAGATTAGATAAGTCTTACACTATGAACACTATGAACGAACCGAACCCTCAATTCAAAGATTGAAATTCTTGGATAGCCATGATAAAGCTGGATCATCCCATTTCCTCATTCTGACCCTTTTTCGCCGAAGAACCCTATTTGGATTAAAGTCCGCCACAATATATAATTGTTGGTATAAAAGAATTTTTTTTTGTAATGAAAAACTCAACTCTTATTATAAATGAATTTCTGAAAATTCTTTTCGATTTCTAGAAATTCTAGAAATCACTTTATTTCTTGGTGTCAAAATAGGCTATGTAGTATAAAAACGAGGAATCTATTTTCGTATAAAAATAGAAAAATAAAAATTGCGTATAATTGCGTATATATATAAATAGAAAAATAAAAATTGCGTATAATTGCGTATATAAATAGAAAAATAAAAACGAAGAATCCATTCTCTTCTTTTTACAAAAAAATTCTATGGGAGGTTGTACAATGCGTAATCTTAAATTCGTTGTTTACACCGCAACGATATTCTTTGTTTCTCTCTTCATCTTCGGACTCCTATCTAATGATCCGGGACGTAATCCTGGTAATCCTGGACGGGAAGAATAAAAAAGGGAGAGTTCCTTGCTTCATTTTTATAAATGGTATTAGGATTTGATCTATTCCACTGTCAAAAACCGAAATGGAAAGAGAGGGATTCGAACCCTCGGTACGAATAACTCGCACAACGGATTAGCAATCCGACGCTTTAGTCCACTCAGCCATCTCTCCTAATTTAGAAAAGATAATTACTATGTTACAGTTACAGCACGCAAAAAGAAATGCTTGAAAAAAGCCCTCTTTCCTTTGTTATATAGACCTTTGTTATTTTGTTATATAGATTTTTATTTATTTATATTTTTATTTATTTATATTAATATATTAATTATATTAATTTTTATTTATTTATATTAATATTAGAGTATTATTAATCTTATTAGGGTATTATTAATCTATATATCTATAGATTCTTAATTTTATTATATAGAATATAAATATATACAACTTTTATCAGTAATTCCATTTCATTTTGATTTCGCTCAAAAGGGACTTTTTTATTTCCAATTTCCACGGACCGGCCGGGTACTGACCCGGCCGGGCTCATTTTTTTATTTTCAACTCAAATAAATAATTTTTTCTATGATTCTGCGATCTGACTTGTTGTAACAAAAAAATCTTGTTATTGGATTGAATCAACAATCAGAAGCAGAAGAAGTACTATTTCCGTTCCTATGATATAGAATCCAAATATCATTTCGATTCTTTCTTTTCTTCCTCTTTCTTTTTATTTACATTTATTTTACTAGAATAACTAGAATAAATAATAAAAAAAACTATGGATTTTTGCACAATCCATTTTTATGTTATGACTAAGTTCTTTTGTCGAACCCTATCTATCAAAACTCCTATAACAAAGGAAAGAAGTTTTTATTTAGTTATTTTTATTTAGTTATTTAAATGAAATAACTACTCTTTTCCTAATTTTATCAAGTCTTCTGACAAAAGGCGGCAAGGCTCTAATTTTCAGGATTTTTTATCCCCCTATCTTGTGATCCTATCTTGATTACGCCCAATTCCCCTGTTCGACAAAGGGTCTCTTTATATACAATAATCGCATTGTAGCGGGTATAGTTTAGTGGTAAAAGTGTGATTCGTTCTATTAATCCCCTTAATAGTTAAGGGGTCCTTCGGTTTGATTCATATTCCGAGCAAAAACTTTATTTCTTAAAAGGATTTAATCCTTTACCTCTCAACGAAAGATTTGAGGAAGAATATACATTCTCGTGATTTGTATCCAAGGGCCAATTAAATTATATAATTATATGATTATATTCTAAATTGAAAAATTGGATTATGAAATTACGAAACATAATTTTTTTTTTTTTTTTGAATTGGATCAATACTTCCAGTTGAATAAGTATGAGGAAAAAATC
>NW_028322835.1:32500-35000 GCF_047325235.1 Durio zibethinus | reverse complement strand
TTCTTGTTTCTTTAGTACCTTCAGCCGTTCCTATACCTGTCATGTTCCTTGGATTATTTACAAGTGGGATTCAAGCTCTTATTTTTGCAACTTTAGCTGCGGCTTATATAGGCGAATCCATGGAGGGTCATCATTGACTAGTTTTTGTTTTTGAAATAGTCTAGCCTTTTTTTTTTTAGCTTAGCTTAGTCCAATGCAATGTATGCGCAACTCAAGATAATCTATTTACTTAGGGACCATAAATATACAAATACGACGGTCTAGAGTAATAACAAAAAAGATTATGATATTAGAGAATTGTAATAAAAAAAAAAGGAAAGAGATCTAATCTAACTTTTTCCTAAAATTTTGGTTTGGTCCATTTTTTTTTTATTTATATTTATATCCTATTTCCCTTCAATGAATATTATCTTTATATTGATATTGTTTTGGTTTATTCAATTTCAATATTATGAGTCCTAATTTGAATAGGAATTCTTATGGTATCAATTTAGGGTCTATGATTTAAAAAAAGCTGTTCTTTCTATAGAATGATTCCCATTTCAGTCGATTTCATTCAATGCAACGATTGACCAAAAGAAAATTTTAATAAATAATAAAATAAATTGCATGAACTTAGCTCAATCAAATATTGATATTGATTTTTTATTTTTATGCAATGATTTGGTCTAATGAATTCGTCTATTTATTTAGATTGTATCCGTGTGAGATAATGATAAATAAAAGGAAGGGACGAATTGACAAAAAACGATATAAAAAATGATTAGAAAAAAAAGGGGGGGTAGAATTAGGTATATGGAATCTAATGGCTATAAGCCAACTCTTGTCCATCCTTTGAGGAATAATTCTAGAATCCGATTGAATCTAAGATATGAATAGTTGGTTTACGTTATGTAAGAAACACATGTATATGGGATATTAGATATTGACTAGTTATATATGAACTCAAAATATATCTAATCCACCCTACTACTGTGGATTTAGATAGGGATTCCAATAGAAGAATAGAAGTTCTTCTGTTTCGTCTTTGACTCTGAATTGAATGAATAAAGAGATAAAATAAAGACAAAACGAAGAATTCAAAGCAAAGAATGGGTTAGAAAAAAAGAAATGGAAGAACAAAGTATGCGCGGATTCAAAAAAATCCAGTGGATAGGAACTAAAAAAAAGATATCGAAATAGTTCTGACGGTTCAATAATATTCTCACTTCCATTCGGAGTTCTTAGTTACTTGGGCAGGTTGAATCTTAGTGATGGAATAATATAATTAAGTAAAAATTCATTGGATGATTGTATCATTAACCATTTCTTTATTTTGGTGCGAGGAACTTATCATGAATCCACTGGTTTCTGCCGCTTCCGTTATTGCTGCTGGGTTGGCTGTCGGGCTTGCTTCTATTGGACCTGGAGTTGGTCAAGGTACTGCTGCGGGCCAAGCTGTAGAAGGTATCGCGAGACAACCCGAGGCAGAGGGAAAAATACGAGGTACTTTATTGCTTAGTTTGGCTTTTATGGAAGCTTTAACAATTTATGGGCTGGTTGTAGCATTGGCACTTTTATTTGCGAATCCCTTTGTTTAATCCTATAAACATGAGAATTGTGTATTTTTTTTTTCTTATTTTATGGCTTGGGACTTACTCCTCGCTTTTTCGAATTATATCAAGATTTCACCCCTACAATTACTTATTTGTTGGGACAATAATCCATGGGAAGGATTAATTTGAGGATGAGGAATTATCACACTGACTCGCTTTCTTCCTTCCCCTTCTTAGTTCAAGAGAAACCTTTTTTATTGTTTAAAGGAGTGTTGCAACAAATGAGGTATTTTGCCATTGACATGAAACCCGCCCCCCCCTAATTCTAATAAGTATCATTATTATTGGGAATTTTCAACTGAAAAAAAAAAATACATTTCTAGCTAAATAGAATCTATTTTTGACTCCGTTTAGACGTAGGTAAATAAAAATTTATAATAATGAATAATTTAATAATAATAAATTAATTAATATTAATAATAAATTAATAATTTATTAAAAAAAAAAAAGAAATACATAGAATTAGAATAATTAGAATAATCTAAATATGATAGAATAGAATAAATAGAAAAGGAGTCAAAGTGATATAATACAAAAAAAAGAACCGAGTTCTTTTTTTTTTTTTTTAGTCTATCTAAAATAAAATAGGAGATCATATGAAAAATGTAACCGATTCTTTCCTTTCCTTGGGTCACTGGCCATCCGCCGGGAGTTTCGGATTTAATACCGATATTTTAGCAACAAATCCAATAAATCTAAGTGTAGTCCTTGGTGTATTGATCTTTTTTGGAAAGGGAGTGTGTGCGAGTTGTTTATTTCAAGAATAGGCTGGATTCACCCAGTTGCACTTTTTTTCATTATAACTAGGAAAGAAAAGAGTGCATGATCCCGCGAATTACTTCTGAATAAATTTCAAAATCATATTTAAGAACCATAGCATTTCGTCATTCATTGGTACATCGACT
>NW_028322835.1:22500-27500 GCF_047325235.1 Durio zibethinus | reverse complement strand
CCATTTCGGTTTTTGACAGTGGAATAGATCAAATCCTAATACCATTTATAAAAATGAAGCAAGGAACTCTCCCTTTTTTATTCTTCCCGTCCAGGATTACCAGGATTACGTCCCGGATCATTAGATAGGAGTCCGAAGATGAAGAGAGAAACAAAGAATATCGTTGCGGTGTAAACAACGAATTTAAGATTACGCATTGTACAACCTCCCATAGAATTTTTTTGTAAAAAGAAGAGAATGGATTCTTCGTTTTTATTTTTCTATTTATATACGCAATTATACGCAATTTTTATTTTTCTATTTATATATATACGCAATTATACGCAATTTTTATTTTTCTATTTTTATACGAAAATAGATTCCTCGTTTTTATACTACATAGCCTATTTTGACACCAAGAAATAAAGTGATTTCTAGAATTTCTAGAAATCGAAAAGAATTTTCAGAAATTCATTTATAATAAGAGTTGAGTTTTTCATTACAAAAAAAAATTCTTTTATACCAACAATTATATATTGTGGCGGACTTTAATCCAAATAGGGTTCTTCGGCGAAAAAGGGTCAGAATGAGGAAATGGGATGATCCAGCTTTATCATGGCTATCCAAGAATTTCAATCTTTGAATTGAGGGTTCGGTTCGTTCATAGTGTTCATAGTGTAAGACTTATCTAATCTTTTCAATTGTTACAATTTTTTTTTCTTGAATAAATCATGAATTTTTCTAGGACAGTATTAAGGATCTCATCGAAAACTTACAGCAGCTTGCCAAACAAAGGCTAAGAGAAAAAAGAGAACAGGTATTACTGGCATAAAATCTACGATTGGATTCAAAAAAGCATAGGCCTCGGGCAATTTGGCGAATAAAAAACTACTCGAAAAAAGGGCAGAATTCAAACAGATACAGATCAAATTAAAGATATTAAGATTAAGCATAACAAAATTTTGTTCTTGGAGATAATTTTGATTGAGTTATTAATATGTTTTTTGATATAAGGAAAAAAATGAAGAAAGGAAAATAAGGCAGACTAAACAATACTTCTTTGAACTCACCCAATCAAAAAGCCTTCAATTCTTACAAGAGAATAGAAGAAATCATACTTTCATACAATATCTTAATTGAATTATATGTAATGATCAATAAATTCGGTTTAATTCTCTATCCATACGTGCCAAAATCCTAGCAAGAATCTAATCTATTCCATAGTTATTTGGAACTGGAATTGACGAACAGGGAATACCCATATTAGTGTTTAGTAGTTTCAAATAGAAATCTAAATGGGGCGTGGCCGAGTGGTAAGGCAACGGGTTTTGGTCCCGCTATTCGAAGGTTCGAATCCTTTCGTCCCAGAGCCTACTCTTTTTATATATCAGAATAACGATATCCGAATCTAAATTGCTCTTTTTTTTTTAACAACCTTCTTTCTAAGAGTCAAATATTGGAGAAAATGTGATTCTTGCTTTTGATTTTTAATGATTTCTTAAGATTGGCACTCGAAGAACTGTGAGATTGGCGAATCTATTCTATCGAGTTATTTGATCTATCGAGTTATTTGAAGATGCAAGGCAGATTCAAAAAGATTAGTTTATTTGTGTTATTTATAATATTCGTAATATTATTATTATTAATTATATTATTAATTTCTTATTAATTAGAATAGAAAAGCTTAATATTAATAAAAGTATAAAAAAATAAAAATATATTGTATTCATACAATATGGGTTAATTTGAATTCTTATTGAGGCTTTTTCTTCCTAAATTATCTATTTATTTCATATAGATTCATATAGAAGGAAATTGATTTCATATAGAAGGAAAAAGTATAGATAGATTACTATGTATCGACTGAACCAATGACTATTCATGATTCCATAATTGAATCAATGTTCCAAACTAGAGGAATGTTATGGTAAAACTTCGTTTGAAACGATGTGGTAGAAAGCAACGTGCGACTTGAAGGACATGATCGGCTGTGGATGTCAAAACCCACCACCTTCCATTATGTAGAAATGAAGGTGCTTTTGGCTCGACATCCTTTGTTCTGTTCTATTATAATCCGTCTTTTTGTTGGGTTGTAATGTAAATAGTACAGGATGGAGCTCGAAGAGAAACATCCATTTTTCAGGGGCAAGGATCTAGGGTTAATTAATGGAAATAAATAAGTTGGAACAACTTCGTAAGTCTATTTTTGATATAGAAATCGAAAAGCTCCGATTCAAACTATTTTCAAATCAAAAAGAAAAATTGTTGGAATTGGTAAAACTCTTTCGATCAAAAGTGTATAATGCGGGAATTAATCGTTCATATGATTCTTTGATAGAAAGAAAAAAAGAGAGAAAAAGGGGCATGTTGCTGCCATTTTTGAAATGATTAAATATCGCCGAAGTAATGTCTAAACCCAATGATTCAAGACAAAGATAAAGGATCCTAGAACAAGGAAATACCCTTTTCAATTGTCTCAACAACTAGATCAAAATGAAGAATCGAAATCGATTCTAAACGAGACAAACAAAAAAAGGGGTTAGAGACCACTCAATAAAAGAATGCCTAAGGATTTTTTTTTGAGCATTTTGAGAGTTATTTGACTTGAGTTATGAGAGTACGAATGCTTTTTTCTTCTTTTTTTTTGAAAAAAAAAAGACGGGTTTAAATGTCTAATTGATTTGCCGGGTTTATGGATCTTTTTGACATTCTAATTACATACATTATAATTCCATACATAGACATAACTTTTAATAGACATAACTTTTAATCATTTTTTTTTTTTTTTCTCGAGCCGTACGAGGAGAAAACTTCTTATACGTTTCTAGGGGGGGGGTATTATTTAACTACATCTATCCCAATGAGCCGTTTATCGAATCGTTGCAATTGATGTTCGATCCCGAAGAGAGGGAAGAGATCTTCGAAAAGTTGGTTTTTATGATCCGATAAATAATCAAACCCATTTGAATGTTCCCGCTATTCTCTATTTCCTTGAAAAAGGAGCTCAACCCACAGGAACTGTCCATGATATTTTAAAGAAGGCCGGGGTTTTTACGGAACTTAGTCTTAATCAAACAAAATTCAATTAATGAAATACAAAAAAGAGGGGGTGGATGACTCATATCTAGCTTTGTATAAATTTTTCTTTATAATTTCCTCCCCCCTCTTTTGTTTTATTCATACTTTTTTATTTATTATTCGTATTTCTTATTGCTTTGCTACTATAGAATACCGTGTTCTATAACAGATTTTATTGAGCTAATTTTATTGATATAAAATATAGAGAAAAAAGATCAATTGAATAAATGAAGTAATTGCATTTAAAAAAATAACATAAAATAAGATAAAAAAAAAAAAATAACATAAAATAAGATAAAAAAACAGAGAAAATAACAAGAAAAAATAACATATAAAAATAGAAAATATTAATAATAATTAATAATAAATAATAATAATTAATAATAAATAATTAATAATAAATATTATAATAATAAATATTATAATAATAAATATTATAATAATAAAAATAATAAATATTATAATAATAAATATTATTAATAATAAAAATAATAAATATTATAATAATAAATATTATTAATAATAAAAATAATAAATATTATAATAATAAATATTATTAATAATTAATAATAAAAAATACAATATAATAAAAAAAAAAAAAAAAATTGACTTAATTCTTTTTTTCATTGTATTTTTTTATAGTCTTTTTTATATTCTTTATTCTTTTCTCAACATTTATATTCAAAATTTACAATCATATTGACAACAGTGTATCGAACAAATATAATTCGATCGTAGATAAATAGATCTATTTATCCCCGCCCACAAGTTTGGCACTTCACTTCATTCAAATAATGGGTTCTTTCTTTGAATTTGTTGTGATACAAGAAGTTTTTTTTATTGTAATTGTATATTGTATTGAAAAAAAAAAAAAAAAATGGATAACAATGGAATGAATAAGACAGGAGGCGGTCCACAAATTTTCACTTATTCTATTTCTATGTTTTTATCTTAGAATTTCGTGTATTTTTATTTTATTCAAATTTTTGCTAATTTCATGTTTTGATTGCCTCGTGCAATTCCATTTTTTTTTTATTCCGATTTTTTTCGGGTTGCTAACTCAACGGTAGAGTACTCGGCTTTTAAGTGCGACTAGCATCTTTTACACATTTGTATGAAGAAAGGGATTCGTTCATACCATCGGTACAGTTTGTAAGACCACGACTGATCCTGAAAGGAGTGGATGGAAAAAAGAGCATGTCGTATCAATGGAGAATTCTAAGAATCCATTTTTTTTCCGGATCAGTCCAAAAAAAAAAATCGTCTTTGAATTTTTGGTGCGGAACAAAAAAAATTAATTGAATTCAAAGTTGGGTCGAGTGAATAAATGGATAGAGCTCTACGGCCCCAATTATAGGGAAACAAAAAGTAACGAGCTTCTGTTCGCAATTTGAATGATTACCCGATCTAATTAAACGTTAAAAATAAATTAGTGCCTAATGCGGTAAAGGTTTTTCTCATGAGTAAATTATCGATTTTTTTATGAGTCCTAATTATTAGTTATTCCCTTTATGGGTTAGACATGAATGTGTATAAGAAGCAGTATATTGATAAAGAAAAGATATTTTTTTTTTTTTTTCCAAAATCAAAAGAGCGATTGGGTTGAAAAAATAAAGGATTTCTAGCCATCTTCTTATCCTATAACGAACATAAATCAATTAGATGGCAAAAGATAGGATAGAGAATCCGTTGATGAATCTACCTGTCTCCGAGGTATCTATTATTTTCTTACTATAATACCTTGTTTTGACTGTATCGCACTATGTATCATTTGATAACCGAATAGATCCCCTATACTTTGGTTCAAATCGAATTTGAAATGGAGGAATTTCAAGTATATTTAGAACTAAATAGATCTCGCCGACATGATTTCCTATACCCACTTATTTTTCGGGAGTATATTTATGCACTTGCTCATGATCATGGTTTAAATAAATCGATGA
>NW_028322835.1:10000-12500 GCF_047325235.1 Durio zibethinus | reverse complement strand
AAAGGTAACAAAGGTTTTTTTATTGATGATAGTGACGACGATATTGATGATAGTGACGATATTGATGCTAGTGACGATATTGATGCTAGTGACGTTATTGATGATAGTGACGCTATTGATGATAGTGACGATATCGATTGTGACCTTGATACGGAGCTGGGGTTTCTAGATATCGATATTATGGATATGATGTCGGAAATAGACCGATTTTATATCACCCTTCAATTCGAACTAGCAAAAGCAATGTCTCCTTGCATAATATGGATTCCAAACATTCATGATCTGGATATGAATGAGGCGAATGACTTATCCCTCGGTCTATTAGTGAACTATCTCTCCAAGGATTGTGAAAGATGTTCCACTAGAAATATTCTTGTTATTGCTTCGACTCATATTCCCCGAAAAGTGGATCCCGCTCTAATAGCCCCGAATAGATTAAATACATGTATTAAGATACGAAGGCTTCTTATTCCACAACGACCAAAGCACTTTTTCACTCTTTCATATACTAAGGGATTTCACTTGGAAAAGAAAATGTTCCATACTAATGGATTCGGGTCCACAAACGTGGGTTCCAATGCACGAGATCTTGTAGCACTTACCAATGAGGCCCTATCGATTAGTATTACACAGAAGAAATCAATTCTAGACACTAATACACTTAGATTTGCTCTTCATAGACAAACTTGGGCTTTGCGATCCCGGGTAAGACCGGTTCAGGATCATGGGATCATTTTCTATCAGATAGGAAGGGCTCTTGTACAAAATGTACTTCTAAGTAATTGCCCCATAGATCCTATATCTATCTATATAAAGAGGAAATCAGGTAACGAAGGGGATCCTTATTTGTACAAATGGTACTTCGAGCTTGGAACGAGCATGAAGAAATTAACGATACTTCTTTATCTTTTGAGTTGTTCTGCCGGATCGGTCGCTCAAGACCTTTGGTCTCCACCCGGATCCGATGAAAAAAGTGGGATCACTTCTTCTGGGTTCGTTGAGAATGATTCTGATCTAGTTCATGGCCTATTAGAAGTAGAAGGCGCTCTGGTGGGATCCTCACGGACAGAAAAAGATTGCGGTCGGTTTGATAATGATCGAGTGACATCGCTTCTTCGGTCCGAACCGGGGAATCCCTTATATATGATGCAAAATGGATTATCTTCTATCGTTGATCAGAGATTTCTCTATGAAAAAGACGAACCGGAGTTTTTGGAGTTTGAAGAAGTAGAAGAAGGAGAAGAAGAAGTACTCGACCCGCAACAGATAGTGAAGGATTTATTCAATCACATAGTTTGGGCTCCTAGAATATGGCACCCTTGGGGCTTTCTATTTGATTGTATCGAAAGGCACAATGAATTGGGATTTCCCTATTGGGCCGGGTCATTTCGGGACAAGCGGATCTTTTATGATGAAGAGGATGAGCTTCACATTTATGATGAAGAGGATGAGCTTCACATTTATGATGAAGAGGATGAGCTTCAAGAGAATGATTCGGAGTTCTTGCAGAGTGGAACCATGCAGTACCAGGCACGATATAGATCTTCCAATGAACAAGACTTTTTTCAAATAAGCCAATTCATTTGGGACCCTGCGGATCCACTCTTTTTCCTATTCAAAGATCAGTCTGTGTTTTCACACCGAGAATTCTTTGCAGATAAAGAGATGTTAAAGGGGTTGTTGACTTTTACTGTCAAAATTTCCAGAAAATATCATCCTCTTACATCTATGTATGAAAACTGGTTTATCAAGAATAGGCAAGAAAAGCACTTCGAAGTCTTGATTCATCGCCAGAGATTGCTTAGAACCAATAGTTCATTATCTAATGGATTTTTCCGTTCTAATACTCCATCCGAGAGTTATCAGTATTTATCAAATCTGTTCCTATCTAACGGAAGGCTATTGGATCAAATGACAAAGACATTGTTTAGAAAAAGATGGATTTTCCCGGATGAAATGAAAATTGTATTCATGTAAGAGGAGAAAGGTTTCCCATTACTTAGCCGGAAAGATATGTGGCCATGAAATAGGGGATTAAGTGGAACGGAATTGACTGGGTGGTAGAGTTGTGGAAACACATGTTTCTTCCATATTTTGGACCTTAGCTCCATGGAACAATATGCTACTGCTGAAACATGGAAGAATTGAAATCTTAGATCAAAACACTATGTATGGATGGTATGAACTGCCGAAACAAGAATTCTTGAACAGCGAACAACCAGAGCTATTACTCACTACATCAAAAAATTTCCATTAATGAAAGATGTAAATCCATTGGAAAATCAAAAATACGCATGTCGGATGAAATGGTTGTTGCTATCTGCTCCAATAACGAATCATTGGTTTAACTGAATAACTAAATAAAATAGATAGACCTTTCTCTTCGTCTCAGGTCGATGGATCCTCCCTCTCAACTGGAGGATCCCCTATATGGATAATACACATTCCAGTTGACCGAGCCTAATTCTAATTGTTTTGTTCCGAAGCAAAGATATCCACG